>NC_050180.1:3171915-3396915 GCF_008315115.2 Sander lucioperca | reverse complement strand
TTCCAGCTTGTTGTAGGCTGCGTTATTATTGTGCACTGAAGCACAAAACCTGTTCTATTTAAATCCCTCACATTTTGGTGCTGAGCTTGTGAGTTTCTTTGACCAATGACTGCTTCTCTTATTAAAGTGTTGCTCAGAGGGGGTTTTCAGAGGGACTCTCTGATCTTTCAGTTGTCAGTCTGGTTGAACCATTGTACAGCCTTTTTGTTCTCCATTCAAAACCATTTGTAAATGGGACTTCCTAAAAGCATAAAAGACTGTTGAAAAATATGGAGTAGTCCTCTCAGATATGGGACTGTAGCCATTCTGGTGCTAACCACTTTCCTGGCTCCTCTCATCCGCTCACTCTGTCATCTGTTCCTCCTTCCTTTCATGTCTGTCTTCGACAGTCGGTCTCTTTTCAGCGCCATCTGCAACAGCATCTTCAGCACTATTATTGACCAGGCCCCCTTCGCTATTGAAGATTTAATGAAGGAGGTGAAAGCTGAGGCCTCAGACTCCGACTCGGGACAGGCTTCTGAGGAGGACGACAAAGAAGACCAGCTAAAAGGGAAAATGAGCAAACCAGTCGCAAAGAAAGGGACGCGGCAGCAGATAAACGGTACATCTCCAGAGAAAATGCCACAAAAAAAAAAAAAGACTGGACTGGATTTTTGTTGGTTAAAACATCAACAATTTGCTCTGTAAAATGTCAAAAGTAATAACAATGCATGGAGGACAGTGCATAACTAGAGCTGTAACAATTGTCTTTCAGTCAGATTTCAAAATTAGGTACTTATTGCTTTTTCAAACAAAATAACGTTTTGAATACATTCAAGGATACTATGTTTTGTTGTATCACTCGTGTGACCCGGATAATGTAGTAACACAGGTATACAGCCTAATAAGTTAACCAGGCCTCTTTATTATCATAACGCATTGTACTTGTTCTCTTTAATGAACATAACATTGACAATAGAACATGTATTCTCATCATTAAAAAACAAAGAATTGATCGTTGACAAAAAAACATTTTAAATAGGAGTACAAAAAAATAGTCCTCACTGCTTCTATACTTATTTAGTTTTTCTGTTTTATTTATGCACCGTTTTCATTTCTTTTCATAGACAGGTGTGTGTGTGTGTGTATATATAATGTGAAGTGCTTTAAATCATGTATAGAAGGTGTCTGGTGGTAAATTGTGCTGTTTCTTTTCAGGCAATATATCAAATGAAGAAGAGGGTGATGATGAGGATGATGACGACGAGCTTCTTCACTTGGAAGAATCAGACACCGAGGAGTCATGTGATGAAGATGTCGGACCAGTCCTACAGGTGAGGGCTTTCTCCTTTTTTATTTCTTATTTTCCTTTTGGGATTACTCTTTTGTGGTCAAACTGTTGACTTTGTTTTAGTTTGATGCATTCCGCCTGTCTGTTCTATACTCTGCCTATTGTAAGTCAAACTCTGTGCATGAACTGTCCCCTCAGAAAAAGAGCCAAACCCATGGTGCTGTGTGTTTACAGCCTGCTAACTACGGAGTATATTTAACAACAATGCTGCACATTTTCTAAAGATTAGCATCGTTTTTAGATTATTTTGTCTGATTCTAGAGCTTCACTGGTAGTATGAACCTAAATTTGGTAAGACTTGAAGGTCGTTTGAGAAAGGAACATTTAGTTTCCTTTTTTGGCTTTGATAAGTAACACAAGGCTGCAGCTCCCCGGGCACCGTTTTGAAAATGAGTTTTAGGACGCTGTTGCTTTCACAGGTTGGAATAAAATCAGTATGCAAAACCTACAGGGTGGAAGCTAACAAAATTTTTGTTAGAGAACTTTTGTGCTTTAAAAGACTCCTGCTGTGTGTCACGTGGTCCTGAACACACCATCCAAGTTGAAACCGGTCCCTCCTCTCAGTTGTATGTCCTAACTGCAATGACATAACTTCTATAAAAACACCACGCTGAATGTACTCTGCACAAAAATCATTTGAACAAACTGGGAAGAAAATCAATATGAAAACTGCCGTTTTTGAAAATGGCTCGCAATGCAGTGTGTTCTCCAAAGAGCTTTAACGTAAGTGGCTGAAAGTGTAGCAGCCGAATAAAGGTTGACTACTGTGTCATTCATTCTCAGGCTCAGATTTTCTGTCTTTTATGGATCGGTCAACTTGTGTTAGGATAATTATTTATCAAAGAATGGACAAGCACTGGAGTTTGTTTTTCCTTGCAAGTAGAGTCAGTTTTACAGCACCTCCGCAAGTACAGAAAAATGACTGAAGATTGTTCACAACAGTCTCTTCAGAGATGCTTCCTGTGCTCTTTGCAAGATCACTCACATGCAAATGGCTTAACAAAGAAACTGAAGCAAAACCGTTCTAAGCATCATTTTTCTAACAACTTTCATCAGAGCAAAATATGTTTCTGTTCTAAGAAATCATTTTAACAATTGTTTAATTTTTACCCATCAGTTTGACTCCGATGGTGGACATTTGGAATGGTAATGGATTAGTTTGGTTTCTAATGAGGCGTGTTTGGGTCCTTTGCAGTTTGACTACGCGGGCCTGGCAGACAAGCTGTTTGAGTTAGCCAGTCGGAGCAGCACACCCAGCCAGAACAGACAGAGACTCTACAAAATCATCAGAGTGTGAGTAGATGCTCTAACACTATTTTTTGTGTGTGTGTGTGTGTGCTCTATTAAATAGCCATTGAAAACTAAATAGAAAGACAAATGCAAGTGTCAAGCTACACAGCACCGTTACAGCTTGGGTCTTATATTTATAATGGGAACCATACGATTTTACTCGCTGTGCTTCAGCTGATTTCAGCATTTTGAAGATGAGCTCTTTTTGGGCATTTTAGGCCTTTATTTGTATAGGACAGCTTAGACATGAGAGGGGGGAATGACATGCAGCAAAGGGCCGCAGGTCGGAGTCGAACCCGCGGCCGCTGCGTCGAGGAGTAAACCTCTATATATGGGCGCCCGCTCTACCAGGTGAGCTCACCAGGTACCCTGATTTCAGCATTTTGACTTGCCGTAAGAAAAGCTCAGGGGTCTCATTTATAAAAAAAGGTCCTTACTAAAAGTGTACGTACGCCAAAAAAAATTCAGATTTATAAAACCGTACGTACGCACATCTGTCAGCAATGTTCCCTTTATAGATCACAGATTACCCACAGGTGTGTGTACGTGAATCAGCCTCTAATCCCGCCCTTTACACGTCCATTTTTAACCATAAATAGTCAATGCAGAGCACCTCGTGAATGCTGATCAGTATGTTAGTGACCCTGGCAGTTGTTCTTTCGTTACGCCGAATCATGACGACTGGCGAAGAAAAGGCTAAAAACTTCTCAGACTCTCTACTGGACCTAATTTAGTTCATAGATCCAAGAGCGCAGCTTTAAGGAATTTAAATCGGCATATTAGCCAGTCATCGTCATGGTCCCTGAAGCCTCTTTCTCTCCTGATTCTTCCATTGGCGTAGTCCTCCTGCAGGGCCAGTATACAGCATTACCCATGGGTCAGAGTTTGCGTGGAGGACTGCACATTCTTCAGTCAAGTTTTTTTTTTTTTTTTTTTAAATAAATCACGACCTTTGCGTGGGAAGTGGCGTACGCACATTTTCAGCCCCGTTTTGTGCGTACGCCACGTTTATAAATGAGACCCCTGGTGTTAATAAGAACAGGGGTTCCCATATGTGCGTCTGCTCTACCAACTGAGCTAACCCGGCCACAAGTAAAATAAATTCAGCATCAAATGTTTCAGTCAGTGCTTTTACTTTTGTGAAGGTAGTATTGATAGAGCTGGAAGCAGTTTGACTTATCAAAGCTGCCAAAGCAATGATCACAGCCCCTGACTGAAGTGATTGCTGCTCTTTTAACTTTAAGAGGTCTGCGGCCCACCAGCCAATCAGCATTCAATGAGCACAGCGGCGTGTAAGGCTGCATTCACACCAAATCAGGCGTTGCAGCAATAAGGTTTGTGATTCGGTCTGGGAGTGTCCCTTTAATGGCCCATTATGTTTTGTCTGATCGGCAGTAGGTTACGTGATTGGCCACAGCAAGCGTGACTTTGGGTTGGGTTTCTTCGAAAGTTCCTTTTCAACTTTTCGCCACAGGGCCGCTGCCCTTTTTCTCCCCGACATCCCCTGCGGTCCCCGCCGACGCAACCTCAACACACTATCCACATTCAAATAAGTCTGCGGACTGGCGTTTTCCCCGCCAACGCCTGATTTGGTTTGACTGCACATGAAGGCGGTGTAACGCTGCTTACACACCAACCAGGTGGCTGACCGTCGTCAGAAAAGGCAGTCAGACTGATCAGTCTCCCCGAGTTGGTCCAAAAAATGCCTCAGAACACACCGAAGACACGAGACGTAATACGTCTCCATAACAGCAGGCGGCGCTAATCTGTATTGTCGCCCAAAAATGAAAACCGGCAGCTGATTGGACGAACGCGTCACGTGGGTCTGGTTTCTCCGGAAATTCAAAGAGAGACTGTCATGGCGGCTTGTTCAGAATACGATCTCATATTGTACTAAAATAGTTCACCAAAACGTGTTTCTGAAAACATTTTAAGAGAGAAATAGGCCGTGCAGTTGCTGAATCTGTCTTCATTTCAGATCAACAAAGGTCAGTTTAAAAGATTTTTGTCAGATTTTGAGAGACTCTAGTCACGCTCATCCTGCTCCCCGTTTCCGGGTTAGCTCTCCACCAATCAGATGTGCCCGCCCCGCCGATTATACATGTCAAATCGGCCAAAATGAAGGACGACGGCTCGGAACACACCGAACAGACTCGAGTCACTGACCTTGCCAGGCTGTCCAACGGCTGATTTTCGGCTCGATACGTCCGGGCCTTAACCCTCTCAGCTGCTGTGCTGGTTCAACCATGAATGGACCTTTCGTGGTTTAAATCCTAGCTTCCTGTGGTATTTATCCTGCACCATGATGATCTCTGCTGAAATCCAAACTAATGAGTTTTTCTTCTTCTTGTCTCACCTTGCTGCGTGTTGAAATGCAGTCTGCGGGACCTCAACGAAGGTAGGAGCCGATGATCCCGCCTGTCTTCGCACTTAGTTTGATATTCATGGCTGAAGAACAGAATTCTTGTTCTTGATCTTTGACCTTGTCTTGTCTCACTCTGTCTCTGCCCTGACTCCCCTCAGGCATCTTTCCTCAGGATGAGTATCCAGAGGAGGTCTCCACGGATGAGGATGATGAAATGTTCGGCAGCAGAAAGAGGATGAAGAGACGAGGACGTCGCATGGAGGAGGAGGGGGAGGAGGATGAGGGCGTGCCAGCGGCCAAGAAAAGTAAAGGTATCTCATGTCTGCACATTTATCTCCCGCCAATGCAATATTTTTAAATCTGCTGTGGAATTTATGGAGCCCGGAAATCTGAAAAGAGCAGTTTACAGCTTTAGTGCGTAACTTTTTGATATTAAAAAAACGTCCGTTACATTCAACCCATTGCCAAATGAGCTGCTACGAAGCTAATTAAGATTAAGGCTTGTGTCGTGTGGACGCCCTGACAACAACAACATCAATTTTCTGCTAAGATATATATGTGACTTTTTTGCAACGCAAATGCAGGGATTATGAAATCGTGCAAGCCCCACATATTTTGCGTGGAAATCGGCAATTTATGCGCCGGCGTATTTGAAAAAATGCGGCCCCCGGCATAAATATGCGGACTTTGGCTGATTATGCATTGAATTATGCGATTGCATAATCGCGTTTTTCTGTAGGGGTCTTTGGGCTCCCTTATTCCTGATGAATGGTGAATTTGGAAGGGATTTGTTGAAAGGTGCATGATACATATATGAGAAAGCACACACGACTCTTACATTACAGTGCAGTAATAATAAAATGCCTTTATTGTCATTGCACATTGTGTAACTACATTTGTTGTGCATCTCCTAAGAAGGTTACATAATCATTCCACACATGCTCGCTAGGGTTGGGTACCGTTGACATTTTTCCCGGTACCTGAAATTCAGTTCCAGTACCCAACAGTACCTTTTCCCGGTACTTTCCCTCTGTAATAACAAAAAATAATTTTAGTTTTAAAAATAATTCCAAACCTATTTATCCTATTTACTTAGAACATGTTATTTATTTAGAACATTTTACACTCCACACAAAATGAAACCCCTCCCAATAATTATTAATTTCTCACACTGCACTGGAACTTTTATTCTTGTATTTTCTTATTCTGTTTTAGCCTGTTTTATTTTCTATTTCTTTTTAACTGCTCTTTAATGTTTTATGTAAAGCACTTTGAATTGCCTGGTTGCTGAAATGTGCTATATAGTTACCTTGCCTTACAACCTCCAGCCTGTCAGTCAGTCAACAGGGCATAGAGAACACTGCAACTGCTTAACTGACTCACTGTGACTTTAACAAACTGCCGAGTCGACGTAGTTCCGCTCCGTCCGCACCGCAGCTCTGTGTGTGTTTGTGTGTGTCGAAGTCCTGCTCTCTGTCAACACGCAGAGAGGACAGATCGCAGCTCGCACTTACGCGCTCTCAGGTACCGAAATTTGGCACCGTTTGATTTAACGTGAATCGGTCCTTGGTAGTATCGACGTAATTCGACCGGTACCCAAAAAAGTACAGATTTCGGTACCTAACCGTAATGCTCACACACTAACACACCACAGAAACACTAATATTAATAATGTGGTGTAGAAACTCTAATGCTATGGTACAGTGTTTGACCCTGCAGTGGCGGCCCGCCACGGCAAATCCTCCGCCGCCACGGCACCAGAAACAGGGCAGACACACAACACAGTAACGGCTGCGGTTGTAAGTGCACAGACAGTTCACTAAAAAGATTGCTTAGAAAGACAGCACCGCCCATGCACACACGCCACGCCGGGAAAACGGCCACGACCAGCCGAACGCCACACAACCAGCAACCAGTAACATAGCTCAAGCACAGCGCTGGCCGCTCGACCGGCCGCAACCGCCATCACTAAACCATCATTGGCTTCAAAGCTAGTTTTGATGCCATGACTCCTGCTTGTTAAACTGATTGAGGGTGAGTGCAGAGGAACATTTTACACTCTTTTTGTCAAACTCTGCACATCCTTCTGCACAGTAAAGTAACACAAAGCAAAACACAGGCGGACAGAGTTATTTTAGTAAGTGGACCACTTAAAACAAGCCATAAAGCCTCAGCCTCGACCATGGTCTCCAACTGTGGCACGGAAGATGACTTTTCCAGACTTTATTCCACTTGCAAAGCTCCGATTGGCTCAGATGTATTCCATCAGACCTTAAGAAACACCTGTAATTGGACACTGTAAAACCTTTTCCAGCTCAGACTTGGAGGTTGCCATGCTTTTGCCATTTAAAATCAAAAACTTCAAAGTTGCAAAATGACATAAGACATCAGGTGAGTTGCATCTGTCTTGAGAAAGACGTGGCTGAGCGATTGGGCATTATGTTTCTGTGTAGGGCTCTTGAGTCGGAGGGAACGCTACTGGGACATTTTAGCATCACTTAAAGAGGGATGCCTGCTTTGTTTTTGACCAACTAGAGTTATCACAAGGAGAAATGACAATTCTACCTCCTCGGATAAAACTGACCTCCAGAACACGGTGCTACCTGTAACTGTATGTATATATAATTTATATGCATTGTGTATGGTAGCCTTACAATGTTATTTATTTACAGCTTTGACCGGCATAAAATCGGCATATGTCAGACTGACCGACCGCTCAATCGGTGCATCTCTTTTTTTTTTTTTTTTTTTTTAGAAATGAAGAAATTAACTATATTTTGTCTCCTTGCTCTCCATTTAATCATGTCTCTCTGCTACTTCAGGGAAGAAAAAGGAGGCATCCACACTCAAGCAAAACGAGGAGTCTGTGAAAGATGACAAGGAACCAGCTGACCTAACTGCAAATAATGAAACCAAAAAGAGGAGGAGGAAGAGGAAGAAGAAAAAGAAGGCAGGGCAGGGTGGAAGTGCAGGTGGTGAGGAAAATGCGGAGAGGTCTGAACAGGCTCAAGCTCCAATTAAAGAGACCGACGGAGGTGCAGAGTGTTCACAAACGGAAGATTTAGAAAAGGAAGCGCAGGCAAAGCAAAGCTCCATCTCATCTGTAGAAGTGACAGAGGCTGCTACTCCCGATGGCCAGAGGGAAACGCTGCTCGTCTCCGAAGTAAAGAAACAGCCTACAGTTACAGTCACCGAAGAAACTAGCCAACCCGCTCCCTGCACGACTGACGACAAGGACCAATCGGAGCAGTTCTCAAAGAACAAGAAAAAGAGGGAGACTCCTGAGCTCGAACCCGTGGCAGCAGAAGAGCAGCAGACTGCTGTCCCGACAGAGCCGGAGACATCCTCTAACGCTGACGCTACGGTCTCTGGGAAGAAGAGAAAGAAGATGGGCCTGAAGGCTAAATCCCAAACAGATGAGATTGTGGCCAAATCGCAGCTCAACGCAGAAGCAGAGATCGCACCAGTGAGTAGTGAGCAGTCGGCTGAAAAGAATGCACCAGACATTGACGCTACAACCCCCGCCAAGAAGAAAAAGAAGAACCTGAAGGCAGAGAAGAATCTCGCGGAGGTTGAGGTCGAAGCACGAGCTAACGGCGTCAGCACAGAAGTCGATTTGCCATCAACACGTTGTGAGGACCCAGAGGAAGGCGACCAGGGCACCGGACTCGAGAAGCCATCCAATTCTGCAGCCACGTGCAATAAGAAGAGTAAGAAAAAGAACCTCGGGGCTGATGTAGCACCACAGGTTGAGGCCGAGGCCCAGTTCGACGTAGAGGGAAAGCACACGGACGCTGAAATCGCATCAGTGCCCCTTAAAAAGAAGACAAAGAAAAAAGGCAAGCAGGTGGATGCAAGCCTTGAGGCTTTCCCTGCTGCAGACGAGAGCACTGTAACCCCACTGAAGAAGAAAAGGAAAAAGAATCCAAAAGAATCTGAGACTTCAGCCGCGGCGGTGGATGCTGAGAAACTGCCGTGCGAGGTCAGCATGACAACGCCGGCAAAAAAAAAGAAAAAGAAGATGATGATGGCGGCAGCCCAAGTGGACGAGAAAGATCACGGCCAGTCTCCAGCGGTTGGCAGCGTTGATGCAGAGCTCCCCTCGGATGAAATGGTCCCTCCCTCTGGGAAAGCGGGCAAGAAGAAGAGGAAGATCCCTGTGGTGTTTGAGTACGAGGCCGATGAGCTGGAGGCGGCTGCGCAGGAGGCTACGGCGATCAAAGGCCTCGCAGAAGAAGAAACGGTTGCCAAGAAGTTAAAAGCAGGCGGGGTGAGTGTTGAATGAGGTTAAATGGTTCAGAGCAGATGAGACTGAATTGCCTATGACTCTCTGATAACACAGAGACATCATTAACTCTGACTCCTTCTCCGTTTTCAGGATGTCGGAGAGCCAGCCACACCTCTGCGCGCTAAAAAGTCACAAAAGAAGCCGAAGACTACCTCAGCGTCTGACTTCGTCACCTTTCAAAGCAACGCTACGGTCCCGACACCACTCTTTTGCAAAACCAAGGGGAGCCCCAGCCCCCCGCTGTCCAGCAAGAAGGTAAACGTCAACAACAGTCCGAACTAAGCGTCAAAGAGTTCATACAAATGTGTAATCTGTATACTTAAGACTCCACTATGTTCACCAGCTAGCTGCTACCTTTGTCTGCTGTTGGGGTCTGAGCAGGTAGTGTACAATACTCCTGCTGCTGGAAATGAGCACCCCTCTCACATTACATAATAATTTGATTTATTGTTAATGTATAGCCTTGAAAATGTTTTTTTTTTTTCAATATTTTTGGCGTTTGTTTTAACATTTTTGGCACTTTTTTTCCATTACCACCAGTATATTCACCACTAGAACTAACTTATTAACACTAGTTTTACACTTATTTTTGGAATTCCTGTTCAGTGAACCTCATTCATATGAAATGATCTAATTTTTGTCTTGGAAAAAAGTTGAAATTATGAATGATTTTGACTAAAAGTTAAGATCAGAGGAAGGAAGGTAATGGATAATCTCAGATTTTAGTAGTTTAGTCAGGATAATGTTATAAAAGTTAATTAAAAAACACCCAAAATTCAATGAAAGTAAAGATCTGATCCCTAATTTCACTTGTGAGTTTTGGGGCGATTTGGTTGAAAGAAAGCCAAATGTCTGATATAGAAACTTATGAAAACGGGTCAAATTGGACCCGAGGACAACAGGAGGGTTAAGATTGTTGTTGGTCTGTTTATGCATTTGTATTTGATAGTACAGATAGACAGGAAGGGGGGAGATGGGGGATGACATGTAAAACCTGGTGAGCTAGAAGTCGCCCCTTGAAAATGTTTTGTGAGAAACAAAATGCATTCAACATGTTTGTCAGGCTTAAAAGGTATACACATTTTCTTTACATGAAAACACTTCTCAGCGTAGCTTATGTTGCCGATACTTTGGTGACTGTTAAGTTACCTTCCGATTTGCACTTCCGGTTCGGCAGTTAAAGGGAAACTTAGGGGATTGCTGAGTGACTGATCATCCCACCGATTTTTTGCACCTCTTACGGTTGTGTAAGCGTGACATTTTAGGTTAAGCATTAAAGCTGGTTATTAAATCTGAAACTTTAAGATTTCTGAAAGCTTTATCCGGTTTATGAAAAGGCTATGAAAAGATTTCACAGATTTTTTTTCACATGTAGACCACATCCCCAACAACTACAGACCCATCTCCCAACTCAAAACCCACCTGGACTCCAACCAACTCTACGAACCATTTCAATCTGATTTTAGATCCCAACATTATGCCCGCTCTCAACATCCTAATCCTACTCTGCCTCAGTGCTTCCTTCAACATCATCAATCACTCCATCGTCCTTCCCCGCCTTGACTTCTCCCTCAGTATCACTGGCTCTGCCCTCTCCTGGTTTAAATCATACCTTTCTGTCCACCACCAGTTCATTAGTATCAATAAATCCAACTCTTAACACAGCCCCAGTCTCTCAAGGTGTCCCCCAAGGTTTAGTGCTCGGTCCCCTCCTCTTCATCCTCTACATGTTTCCCCTTGGTCACATCACACGCCAACATGGCCTCCATTTTCATTTTTATGCCAACTACACCCAGCTCTACCCGCGAATATAAAAACCTGGATGCAAGCTAACTTCCTCAAACTCAACAGTGACAAATCTGAAATCCTAAGCCCCAAATCCCTCAACAGATCCTGCCATAACTTCTCCCTCTGCATCGATGGCTCCACTGTTCCTGCTTCCACACACATCTGTAACCTTCGTGTAATCTTGGATTAAGGTCTCTTTGAACGCCACATTAACCATATTATAAAAACTTACTCCTTCAATCTCAAACGTATTACCCATCTCCCATCTTTGCGCCCCCCCTCCTCAGCCGCTGAAATGTTTATCCACTCTTTTCATCACCTCAAGACTGGATTACTGCAACAGCATCCTGTACAGTACAGGTACTGCTCGTCCACCAAAAAGCTCGACAAACTACAATCCATCTGAAACATAACACCGCCTTCTGCCCTTCTGCTCACCCACCCCCCAACCAGAGAACACATCCCCCGTTAGTTCTTTAAAACCTCCACTGGCTCCCAATTCAACAACGAATCCAGTTCAGAATTCTCCATCACCTGCAAAGCCCTCCACAACCTCGCCCGCTCCTACCTCGCTGACCTCCTGCCCCGACATGCCCCTACCCGTAACCTCAGGTGCACTGATGACAGACTCCTCACCCCTCTCACCGGGTCCAAGCACCGTGACATGGGGACACAGGGCCTGCTCCATCGCTACCCTCTCTCTCTGGAACTCTTTCCCCCAACACCTCAGACATTCTCCTTCAGGACCCACCTATTCAAATCTGCTTTTAATCTGTGATTATTTCTTATTTCTCATAGCTGTAGTTGTATTAAGTATAATTTTACTGATTGTACTGTTTTTTGTTTTGTTTTCATATGGAAGTGCCTTTGAGTACTCTTTAAAAGTGCTATACAAATAAATGTATTATTGGACCAGGTCCAGATCAAAAACCCATTATACCTAAACTTGTCAAATCAGAAGTACATAATCCCAGATATGCTAAAGTTTCTTTAAAACGTTTTCAGATTTGTTGAAACCCTTTTTTATTGTTTTTGTGAAAATGTAACTAATAAAAAGCATTCCTTGCTGAGGCTATATTGAGCGAATGGCTCATTTGGATTATTTGGCGGTTTACAAACACAAAATAAGGTGTCATGGAGGGATATTTCACAAAAGCAGAATGCAGGAATCCAGGCAAACCGAAAAGATTCTCTCTCTCTCTTCATCTCAGCTCAGTCGTCCTCGGATGGTAAAAACGTTTTCTATGTTTTTATTCCACAGAAGAGTCAAACTCCCAAGTCAGAATCCAAGAAGGTGACCTTCGGTCTCAAGAATAATAAGACAGCTGGTAAGAAATTGGATGCAGTTTGATATTTATAATCCATATTAAAGCTGTATTCAATGTAAATGAAAAACATTCCAGAAGTGTTCAGAGCACACTGTACAGCCTGTCTCCAGTTTATGTTGCAGGATGTGGAAGTTCGGGAAAATAGCTCTTTGGATAGACTTCATTTTGTTGTCCTAAGTAACTCACTTGATTTGGGAAACACTACAGCACGACAAAGTCAAACGTGAATAAAGGAGAAACGGACAACGTGGTAATGAATACACATCCACAGTGTACAAACTCACTGCAGCCTCTAATAACTCATTTAATCCCACTGTGAAGGAAATGGTCGTGGCTGCTGTGAAGGATCAGTAACTGCCCACAGGGATTGACGCTAGACACGTAGACAACGGACTAAAAGAAAAGCTTTGGAAAGAAGTTTAAAGTGCCCATATTATGCTCATTTTCAGGATCATAATTGTATTTAGAGGTTGTACCAGAATAGGTTTACATGGTTTAATTTTCAGAAAACACCATATTTTTGTTGTACTGCACATTGCTGCAGCTCCTCTTTTCTCCCTGTGTCAGGTCTCTGTTTTAGCTACAGAGTGAGACCTCTCTTTGCTGTAACATCTTTGTTGGCAGTCGCACATGCTCAGTAGCTAGGTAAGATCACATCATCTAGCTAGCCGTTTGTTCCTACAACTTCAGTAGTACAAGGCAAGATTAGCCAGGAAACTTCTTCTAAACGAGGGCGCACTTCCAACTTTGCGTGGAATACCTGCAGAACAGGGACATGGAAGTAGTTCTTTTGTAGATTATGGTGAACTAGTGTGTGTTGTAGCAGTGTTTTGCCATTGAGAACGAGCTAGCATTCCTCTCGGCTAGTGACGTAGAAAGCCGTGCAGATTTTGACCAGCTCACCCGGAGGCTGAAGGCAGGACACATTCAGAAACTGTATCTCACTCTAAACAGCATGGATGTTTTGTTTTTTTTCCCAAGTTTGTATGTGTGTGGAAGCACCAGAGACACAACAGAACACCCCAAATCCCAGAAAAAGTGATTTTTTCATAATATGGTTATTTTAAGAAAATAACGTGGCATAAAAAGTAAAATAAAATCTTTGCTTGTTTAATTGGTTTTAATTTAATTATAAGCAGTGGCAGACGTGCGTGCCCTCCCATGCAAACTCTGCTCAGGTTTTTGTGTGTGGTGTGAACACATAGTCGACCAACAGGGCCGTGTTCTAGTAATAGTGACGGGAGTATGAACAAGAGTTAATTGATTAGTCAGTCAACAGAAAATGAATTGGCAACAATTTAGATGACTGATTAAATGTTTAAAGGACAATTCTGGCGCAAAATGAACCTAGGGGTTAATCCCAGAGAACAGTCGACTCGGTACATCTGTTATTAACCCTTCATCTTGTGCCGGAATTGTCCTTTTAAATAATTTTGTTAAAAAAAAATCCCTAAAAATCTTTTGGTTTTAGACTATTGGTCTGACAAAACGTTTGATGCATTTGAAGACGTTCCTTTGGGCTCTGGAAATTGTGATGGGCATTTTCCTTTTTTTGTGTGTGTGTATATATGTATATATATATATATATATATATATATATATATATATATATATATATATATATATATATATATATATATATATATATATATATATATATATATATAAAATTCAACCGAGAGAATAATTAGTTAATTGAGAGGAAATTGAGAATTAACATAACCTTTAATTGCAGCCCTATTCACAACTTCTATGAAATGAACACAATTATGATAATTATGGCAACTGTGAAGTGATTATGTGACTCACTGAGTAACCATAGTAACACATACTGTATGCATGCTATAAATGAGATCATATTCTCAACTGCTGTTTCCAAAGTCAATAATGACCTTTAAATCCTCAGCTTAGTAGTATTTTAGCTGTAGTTTATGGTTCTGTAAGATTAATAATAATGTTCTAAATTAAGTGAATGTCTTGGTAACAGTGTTGCCTGTACCGTTTATCTTGTCATGGTGCAGAGTTTAGGAAGACTGATCGCAGCCTTCTGCTGAGTCCAGATGGGTCATCACGAGTGCCCTTTGACCCAAAGCAGAAACCCAAGTTTGGGGTCTTAAAGTCTCCGCCCACACCACTCTCTGCCAGAAAGACCCCCAAGGCCAACAGGAAGACCAGCTCCAATACTCCAAAGAGCACACCTAAAGGACGACCCACAGCAGCAGACTTCTTCTAACACCCCCCGCTGACAGACTGTAGATAACAGATGTAATGCTCTCTGTGAACGTGTCAATGGACTGATTTCAATTACATCCTCTTTTGGAGAGATATATAGAAGTATTTTTATGTTTATCTGATCAGTGTTGCTTTTTGCCTCTTTGAGTGGCTCAACGTTTTAATAAAGTTACTCCTTTTTCCAATGTTATCAACTTTTCTGTGTGTGTGTGTGTGTGTGTGTGTGTGTGTGAGATACAGCATACATCAAAAGAAATTATACACTCAACCAAATTATGAATGCAACACTTTTGTTTTTGCCCCAATTTTTTATGAGCTGAACTCAAAGATCTAAGACTTCTATGTACACAAAATAACTATTTATCTCAAATATTGTTCACAAATCTGTCTAAATCTGTGTTAGTGAGCACTTCTCCTTTGCCGAGATAATCCATCCACCTCACAGGTGTGGCATATCAAGATGCTGATTAGACAGCATGATTATTGCACAGGTGTGCCTTAGGCTGGCCAAAATAAAAGGCCACTCTAGAAAGTGCAGTTTTACTGTAATGAGGGGGTCCGGGGGGGTCCGAAAACCAGTCTGTAAAAAAAAAAAAAAAAAGGACTTGGAACATTTAATAATTTTGTTGAGTGTATTTTGGGTAAGATCTTAAGGAGAAAACAAAAGAATAAATCATGAAGTGTACTCCATTTTACGAAGTTTAGACAAATGTCTGAAGAGCGTAAAAGAAAGAATAGTAATCTGTATAACTTTGAGTCATTTTTATTGTGAAAAATGTGCTACTCAGACAGGATCAGGCTGCGGTGCGACTAGTGCGGCGCCCGTTCAAATCATGCCTGTTTTGCTGCTCCACACTCACACTGCACTTCCTCGGGTCCTGGGGAACACAGTCGCTTCACATACCCAGGTCACTACTCACGGTCACAAACCTTGCAGATTCAGATTTTACTCACAAAACATCCCAATTAAAATATGATGCATTATTATTCATGAAACGATCCGGCATTACGTATTGAAAGCTCCACCTTAATAATGCTTCTCTCACTCTTCACTTTAACATTTGAATGCAGGACTTTGACTGTGAGCTTTTAATCATTTTACTTATAATTGACTGTTCTTGACCCAACATGCTTCTAAAAAAAAAAATCTATCTTCAGTCTTTATTTTTTACATCTATTTGTATTACAGTAGCTACCGTCTGGAAAACCATACTCTGACTGGTGAGAGTATTCAATAATCAACCGATGGTCTGTATTCACCTCCACCCTTTTGTACGTCGCACGTACATGAACTAAAATAGAAGGTGCACATGGAGACGCCCACACAGTCCGTGCCTATGACCTACCACCCTGCATGTGGCATTTATTATTTAAATTTTAACTGAGGGTGCGCAATGTAATTCTGTAACTCATTTAGACTTTTTTCTAAACTTTTTACTGCACTGATCAGGTGAAATGTATGTGTACATTGTACATTTGGCGACTAAAGCAATTCTGAATCTGAAAATATTAAACTTAGGGCTTACGAACTCGTGCTATGATACACCACCAGGTCACACTATCACAGCCATGATAGCTAAAAAGAACTGTGATTAACAGTTGCTTACAACATCAACTTTTACTGGCATTTTGGTGAATGATGATGTTCATTTTTAACATTGTGCAAAATGATTGACAGACGACTACAGATTGTAAATTCATACGTCTTTTGTTGGTGATGGAAAATTCTGTCAGTTCTTTCTCATTATTATTATTAATTGTATCACTTGGATGCCAAGTTGATTAAAATGAACATTACTTATGTCCAAATATGATGATTGAATAGACTTATAACCACACAATGCATATTTATTTGTTTCAGTCATAGGTGTGATTTACAGGGGAGGTGGAGGGGATCAACCCCCACAATAATCAAACCTCAAAAATCAAGAATAAACAAGAATAAAGACATTCACACCATAAATTGATGCAGAAAAATTCACTAGAATGCAGAAAATTAAGTGTTTGACGCTTAAAATTTCTATTTTGCTCAAAAGTGGAGATCTCTTTTTTTTTTTTATTTACACAACATTGATGATAGGCTTACTGGCCATAAGGTAGCCATCCAGATACAGTTAAGCTTGAGGATTTACTGTGCCACATTCTAACATTAAACGTGATGTTTAAATATATAAATATGTCAACAAGTATTATTTTAATAGCTTAGTATTGTATGCACCATAAAAAGGTATGTGTGAAGTCTTTAGGCCTCCCTACACATTATTGTAGGCCCAGTTTAAATGGAATTTATATTTTATTCTCATATTTTATACAATAGGTATATGTTGTAAAGGGTCCTTGCTCCATCTCTTTTTCAACTGAGGGGTCCTTGACCTAAAAAATGTTGAAGACCCCTGTTATAGAGGATGGTAGACCCACTATATGTAAAGTGTCCTGAGATAACTCCTGTTGTGATTTGACACTACTGTATAAATAAAATGTAATGTAATGTAATCGATCAATGTTCATAGATATATATACCTTATAGAGTACCTCCTTGGTCCTGAGGGAGAGCTTGCTCTTGCCTCCTGGACCTCCTTCCTGCAGGTGGATCAATCAAAGACTTACAGCGGCCCAGATCTTGCTCCCTGGATTCATCACTGATAGTGTCTCTAAGGTCAGAGATCGACCGTCAATCTAAGTTTAGGAGCAGGTGCACTGGCCGCTGCACATCTGCTCTAGCAGCTGTTTTGTAAACCCACATGGGTGGTCTATAAAGGCAGTTTGCTTCCTGGCCCTCATCTGATTGTTTGCATGGTAAAGGCCATTTATGCTTCTGTGTTAAATCAACGCTGTGGGTACGTACTAGGTACGTGCATCTCTCAAAAAATGTAGCTACACGTCGGGGCGACACCAACTGTGATTGGACCGTTTGGCCGTGGCTTGATAGCGTTGCATTTCCCCCTACTCTTTTCCGGGTTCTCCTTCTCCATAATCAACATGAAATCAAGGAGAGGGTTAACTTTTCCTGCTCCAGATTTCTCACAGTGGTCAGAAAGAACAGGGGAGACACTTTGTTTCTCTCACTATGACTCTAGAGTCGGCACTGGCTCCAAAGCTAATCCCCTGTCTGGTGCTGGTGGAAGTGACAGGCAGTGTGTTAGCGAGTGACACTTCTTGTACAGTCGAAGGCTCCATAAGTTCCTACCAATCTAAGGTGTTGTATTAAGTGTGAACCCAGTAGGAAGCAGGGATGAGAGTGGGGTGGAACTATGAATAGGCTACATGCTCTGTAGTTAAAGGTCCAACGTGTGGGAATTTCTCCCATCTAGTGTTGAGATCACATATCAATCAACTCTCTCGCACCACGCAGTTCAAAGTACGTATTACAGCTACGGTAGCCTTCACGCTTCAAAAAGCCGGTCTCTTGCTCTTTTCAATATCCTTTTTCTTTTTCTGGGAAAAGAAGAAGAAGACTCCTGTGTCATGATTGTTATTTTCTGTTCCGTTTCCTGTTTTATTTTGTAGTCTGTCTTGTCTCCCTTGTCTTGTCTATTTTACTTCCTGTCTGTTCCTGTTTGTTTCCCGCCTTTTTTGATTGTTCCACCTGTTGTGTCACCTGTCCCTCATTAGTCCTCGTTACCTGTGTATTTAGTCCCTGTTCTGTCTTTGTCTCTTGTCGGATCATTTCATTCTGTTTCCCGTTCATTCTGTTTGCTGTGTATTCTTTTGCCGTGTTTTCCTGTTGGATGTTTCTCTGTGTTTTTGTGGATTCTGTTTTTCGATTGTTCGATTGTTCCTGAGGACACTTTGTGTAAGACTCTTTTGTTTTAATAAATCCTCTCACTGCATTTGGGTCCAAGCCTAGTCTTTCTTGACTAAACATGACATCCTGTTTCTGAAATTTGGATTTTGAATACGTGTGGTCCTCCATGTTTCCTTCTTCAAACTTGCCGGGGCCGGGAAGCTACGATACCCATTAGCAGCAGCTGTGAGTTTATCATGTGACAGCGAAAACACGAAAGGCGAGGCAGTATGTCCTGTATGTCCCTTACCGGCTAACGTATTTCAAGATGGAGCATGAATATGGAGCGTCTACTCCAGTTCATGCAAATACAAATGTAAAATTTCAAGCCAAAAGTAATACTTGGAATTGATGGTGGTGGTAAATATTCATGAAAAAGGACAAGTTTGTGAACGGGCAACACAGATTTTGATAATGAACAACTAAACACGCTACACACTGGACCTTTAACTCAAACTTCCCTCACCACCAGTGTTGGGAGTAACGCATTACAAAAGTAACGCAATTACAGTAATGTATTCCTTTTTGCTCTAATGCAGTAATATAACGTATTACTAATTAAATGTCGGTAATATTAAAATCCTGTTACAATCTCAGTAACGCGAGTTACAACGCATTTTAACCCTTTATTAAGAATTCACCAACAGGAAAAAAAAAAGTCCTTGAGTGTTAATTCCTGTTGCTGGAATTCGGTGGTTGAGATGACTGCAGAGACAGATACATTTGCGAGATGGATATTATTTTCAGGAGTTATTACGCTGCGTTGAAGCAAGCTATCCCGTCACTGTTCCCGTGGTCAGACCTAGAACCAGAGACGGTACGGACAACATCTGTGTCCCAACAGGTGACGGTACGGACAACATCTGTGTCCCAACAGGTGACGATACGGACAACATCTGTGTCCCGACAAGTAACAGTACGGTACTGACATCTGTGTCCCAACAGGTAACGGTACGGACAACATCTGTGTCCCAACAGGTGACGGTACGGACAACATCTGTGTCCCAACAGGTAACGGTACGGACAACATCTGTGTCCAAACAGGTAACGGTACGGACAACATCTGTGTCCAAACAGGTAACGGTACGGACAACATCTGTGTCCCGACAGGTGACGGTACGGACAACATCTGTGTCCCAACAGGTGACGGTACGGACAACATCTGTGTCCCGACAAGTAACAGTACGGTACTGACATCTGTGTCCCAACAGGTAACGGTACGGACAACATCTGTGTCCCAACAGGTGACGGTACGGACAACATCTGTGTCCCAACAGGTAACGGTACGGACAACATCTGTGTCCAAACAGGTAACGGTACGGACAACATCTGTGTCCAAACAGGTAACGGTACGGACAACATCTGTGTCCCGACAGGTGACGGCACGGACAACATCTGCGTCCCGACAGGTGACGGTACGGACAACATCTGCGTCCCGACAGGTGACGGTACGGACAACATCTGCGTCCCGACAGGTGACGGTACGGACAACATCTGTTTCCCAGCAGGTGACAGTACATCAGTGCGGACAGCCGTGTTTCCGAGCAACTGACAGATATAAACATGCCGGGAATTAATATTTAATAATATTAAGAATATAAATATTAGCATTAGGCTTACATTTTATCAGCGGTGGAAAGTAACTATACCGTAGGCTACTTCAATACAATTGTAAGGTACTTTTAATTGAGTATTTTCATTTTCTCCTACTTGTCTATTGTACGTTTTACATCTCTATTTTATAGTTTAGTTAGTTATATATACAAAATATTATGAATAAACTATGATGGATAAAGATGAGACTTTATTGATCCCGTGGTGAAATTCAAAAGCTACCTGCCAAGCCTACTTCTGCTGTTATCTTGGTGAACTCAAAAGTAACGCAAAAGTAGTGTAAAGCATTACAACTCAGAGACAGTATTGTAATATAACTTATTACTCTCAAATGACAGTAGGGTAACTAGTAATAATGTATTACATTTTGGAAGTAACTTGCCCAACACTGCTCACCACACACACACACACACACACACACACACACACACACACACACACACACACACACACACACACACACACACACACACACACACACACTTGTACTTCAACTCAATGGCAATTCCATTGAAATGAATTGATTTAGTCCCAGGTTGCTAGGTTTGGTTTCAACATTGGTGGAAAACTATGTCATTTGTAATAAAATACATACAAAAATACATTTAAAGTGGGATATACAGTGTATTAACAAGATACACGTATACTGTACATATATCCAAGACACATGCAACTGCTGAATTACGATACTAGCCCCTTTGGTCCAATTCAGGCACTCTGGGAAACGTTGCAGCGTTGTTTCAGATTTTCCTTGCTGTTTGGAGGTTTAGGGCTTGTTTCTTTTTGAAGTTCCAGGAGATTTGAAGTGTGTTATCAGCAGACACCAGTCTGACAGAACTGTCAGTCAGTAGAGATGCTATTCATAAATGACATGGCTCTTTTGCAGCCTTTCTAGAGTCAGCCCTTCAGACCTCCAGTGGATTTGCCACATATATGTGATTTGCCTGCTCTCCATCAGGGCAGCAGTGGAGAAATGAAAAGGCTGTAATATATGACAGCTATGTCAGGACACAGAGGTAATGGGCTCTCTAGTCTTCACTTACATTATTTCCAGACTTTAATCTCACTGTCACTAAGACATTTCTCAATATGCGGGCCAAATGGATAGTGGCAGACTCCATATGAAGTGTCTCCCTTTCTCTCCCAAACTCCCATGCCTTTCATCTCCTAATGTATTTTTGTCTACAAAAGGAAGGGATGATACAGAACACACCATCCAGAACACACCATCCTGCCAATTAACAATAAGGTTATGCGGACCATTATGGATGCCTTTGTATTGCATAGGATTCACAACATGCAACGGATTCCATGCGTCAGACAATGTGGATGGTGGTTTCCAGAGTACTGTAGAGCAGAGCTGCAATCTTCATCTTTATTATTTTTTAAATTCCAAATTATGTTCAAATATGTAATGCCTAAATTCAGCTATTATTAATATAATAGACTATACACTACTTAGGTGTATGCAGTATCAGCTATCACTATCAGCATGTGGTTGTTGTTATGTCCACTAGGGGACTTGTACGTCATGCCGCATTGCATTTCTGGCACGCCGCATAGCGACAAACACAAATCAACAGAGAACCCTGTAAAGAAACATCTAACAAGTGAAGCGGCTCTGTTGTAAAGGCTAACTGTGTTCAGTTAGCACACCTGCAGCATGTTAGAAAGCACAGCCGCAATGTCATAAACAGAGTAGTCACCGATGGGATCGCTGAGATTAACCCTCCTGTTGTTCTCGGGTCCAATTTGACCCATTTTCAAAGTTTCTATGTCAGAAACGTGGCTTTCTTTTTAACCAAATTTCCTAAAAATAACATAGATGGTTCCATACGCTAATTGATGATCACTACTTTTAGGGTCTACCTGGGAGAAAATCTGGGATCATCCATAAACATATGTTTCTCTGACCTCAACTATTAGTCAAGATAATTCCTAATTGCTGCTTATTTTACTCAATAATTATGCGTAATGTCATGTAAATGAGATTTATTCACCATCAATTCCATAAACAAGTGTAAAACTAGTGGTAATAAGTTATGAAGTTGGCCAAAAAGATGTAACACAGAATTGGGTGATCATTTATAGGCTACTTTATGCTTTATAAACAGGCAAACCAAACCGGAGAACAAGTGCATGGTCGACAGGAAGACAATACGAGGGTTAAAGTCTGAATTCTGGCTTTAGACTCAGAAGTTGAGTTAAAAAAAAAATTCACATGTGACCTAATCCTTTTTTTCACATGTGACCCTAATCCTCTAAGTAGCCATTTGTGAAAATGCAAATTGTGTTATTGCATTTTCATGTTTACTCCAAAAAAAACCCACAAAAAAACCCAAATTAAAATGCTATTGAAAAATCACATTTTTAATTTCTAAGTTTACATTATCGCTTTAATTCAGGCCCCTATGGTCTTCCATAGCCGAGTCCTCCACTCACTGTTCTGTCCTCTCGGATTTGAAATGGAAACTTGGACGTGCAACGCCGCCGCAGCAGCAGACCGTTTGGGATTCTGCTTTCATCTGGACATCACCTGCAACACCTGAACGATGTCCGTTGAAGTTTTCTTTGCCATATTTTTAATTTTGGCAAACTAAAATAACGCGATGGGTTTGTGAGGATATCGAAAACTGAGGTAGGCTAAATTAAGTTCAGCCTACTTTGCGTGCTAATCTATTACAGATTGTTGTATTGTATGTAGTGTTTGTAAAATAATAGTCTCTTTATTAATAATACTCTAGGATTTAATTATGAATATTGAGCTAATAGAGTGAGATTGTGCTTCATACAGTATTCCCCTGGTCTGTTCATGTCTACAGTTAATTTATTGTAATATTTCCGTGCTCGTGCCCTTACTCTATAACGCTATCATATTCCTTTAGTGTCCTATCTACAGGGAGAAGTGTGTCTGCTCTCTGCAAACAGTGAGTTTAAAGCTGGAATTATGATGCTCGATACGGTGAATCCTGTTGTTCAGAGTTTTGTTCTGATCAATCATCTTTAATTCAATGGTCTCATTTAAAAACATAATCATTCATGTGTTTAACAGTCATGGAGCAGACTCGTGCGTTTTCTTACAGATATTTCATGCTCTTGAATTTGTGTCTTTTGTGACAGGACCAGATTGAAAATGTTGCCAGAGTGTTTCTCCTCGGTGACTGTTCTCTTCGTCTATGTGGCATTACCAGCTGTGTGCTGTGAGTATTAATCTTCCCTTCTCTCCGGTTTGATCAACTTTCTTCTCACCCTTATTTCTTCTTCTTATTATTTAGTCTCTTCCATCTCCGCACTGCCGAAATATACAACGTTCACGCAGATTATATTCATCATTAAACAAGTTCTTATACTCGGATTAGTTACTAATATATATTAGTAGATTGCAGTCTCTCTTTTTTCTTCAGATTTCTGCCTTTTCTGCATCAATTTATAGTGGACATATCTAAATAAATTAAAAGAAAGCCCAAAATACAGATGCCAGGTGACTTCAAAGTATAAACATTTGACAGAATACTGGGAATAGTAATATTAATAGCAGTAGGGCTCTCAGGTATCCTATATAGATAGATAGATAGATAGATATAATAACTTTTCAGGACACAAATGGAAGGTCCATAGTACATTAAAAATGACAATATTTACAAACATAGCAATAAATACACAGTACAATTCATATAAATTAATAAAAGGTCAACAACCTTCACCTGTAATATACAAACAGGAGCACCAGTGTCTCCACAGTCTAGATGCATACCTGACAGAGCTGAAATCAATGTGGGCTAAAGCCTGTATGATTCTGTTTTCTGAGACCGACATTCTACACATGTATCGATAAATAAGGTTTCTTATTAAGGCAGAACAGGCAGGCATACCAACACTAACAAACATGTGACTAGCACTACTCCATCTTGTTTGTTTTAGAAGCAGTCTCATGCCATCATACAGTCTCTGCATGTTCTTTTTTCTGTAAGACCGCCACAAGTGGGCAGTATATAGTGGTGTACAGAATGCTTTGAATAAAGCTACCTTAACATTAGCAGAACACATGCCAAATTTACGTGCAAGCACATTAGCCTGAGCATACTTCTGTTGATGTCCTTATCATCTGATAAATCATTAACAATATGATGGCCAAGATATTTAGTCTCATCACACACTTTAAGGGCAGTACCAGATAAAAAGAAATCAGGAAATACTAATATGCTGTCTTCGTTACTTCTAACAATCATAATATTGCTCTTATTTGCATTATATTTGATATTGAAATCCACACCGTACTGAGAACAAACCTTCAAAAGTTGTTGTAACCCAGCACTATATGGGCAAATGATTACCAAAAAATCTGCATACATGTACAACAAGGTGATTAATGAGAGTATAACCTATCATACATCCTGTATTGCATTTATTTAATTGTTGTGACAAATCATCCATATACACATTAAAAAGGAAAGGTGACAAAATACCACCCTGACGAACTCCCCCCCCCCCCCCCCCCTTTAAACATTAAAATGATTATGGGGTAATTTGTGCAGGGATTTGTACCAAACAAGGATGTTTTTTTAAAGTCTGTAGAATATGAGGTCTATGCCAGGACATCTCTGCACGACAATATCTCATTTAAAATGGTATTTTTTAAACATTTCGCCTTCAACAAATATTGCGCTTTCTGCGATTTGAAAATTGCACTAGGCCATATTGCGATTTCTATACAATTTCGAATAATTGTTCAGCCCTAGTCTTATCATGTAGAAACATACGTAGTGATGAATCATATCACATTCATGCTCAGTAGTGTTCAGTAGCCTCTGCCATAGTCACACGGCTTCGTGAGGCTTTAGTTACTACTCTTTAGCAGTCAAACATTGTAGGAGCATTTGTAGAAACGTTTGGAAACACTGTTGATGTCTTAGATTGATCAATGAGAAATCTGGTCCACTGAAAGATCCCATATTATACCCATTTTGATATTTTTATTGTCTCGGCTTCAAATTCTGAATTTGAGTCAAACATTTAGAACTCCCACTTACATTACTGGGTTACTGCAGCGTTATATTTCCAGGAGGTCACAGAGGTTGTCTGATCAGGGCTTTGTTGCTTGTACCTTGCTCCACTCTTAAGAGAATGTACTTGTTTTATTCATCTCACTCCCATTGCACCTAAAAGTGGCATTTCAGTCAAACCCCAAAACCGTATATAAATATTTTCCCACTCACCCCTCTTAGATGAATTCGCTGAGGATTCAAGTAATCTGACTCTGAGATTTCTGGTGCCACACCAATACAATAGAAGTGAATGCATTGAAAAATGCCTAGAATCAGTGAGTATGTGTACACACACACTAATATTCCACTATTATTCCAAATATGACAATATTCTCAATATGATACAGGTCACATAAACAGCATATTCTGTTTGGATATTCAGAATAAGGCCTTTTCCGGTATTATTCTGGTTTTAGAAGCATTCTTTGGGCATGTATACAGCACATTCAGAATGTGTATCAATCAGGGTTTTTACTGCAGTTTGTGACAGTTTACAGCCTCTTGCCTGTTTACAGGGTACGGTCAGCTCTGTGCGTTGCTATGGTTGTTGTACATAAACCAACCAGCCAACAGTTTACAGGGCTTCTGTAGAGATGCATGGCCAAAAGAAAAGCCCACATCTCTGGCCAGGAGGAGAAATACAGCTACTTTTAAACATTCTGAAAGACTTGTATATAGAGCTGGGCGATATGGAGAAAATATCCCGATATCAGATATCCCGATATTATTGACCAAATACCTCAATGTCGATATTGCAGCGATATTGTAGGGTTGACAATTGGTGCTTTCACAAAATATATTCACAATTAGATTTTATATAAATAATCATCAACAATTTAATTATATGACTATGTGGTTAAAGACAAATAATAGAGAGGCTAGAACAGTATGGTAAGTTCAGAAAATGACATTACTTTACTGTAATGCAGCCTAAAAAACAGGAAAAGAAAACACTTACCATACAACGATATTACGATATCCAAAATCTAAGATGAAATCTAAGACGATACCTTGTCTCATATCACGATATAGCTATAATATCGATATGTTGCCCTGCCCTACTTGGATATCAACCAGTTTACGGATATGCACAAACATCACAACGCCGACCTTTTCAAGAAGCTGGTTGAAGGAATGCAAGAGGGAGGCTGTGTTCGCACGGTCCAACAAGTCTGCCACCTTTGGAAAACTTTGAAAAAAATCCTGTTTTTGCATGGCTTCATGTAGCTAAATGGGAATATTAGTGGAATATTCACTTTCATTAGCCACGTAAACAGCTAAGTCGGAATATTGTCTTTTTCGAAAGTGGCAGCCAGTGGCAGGGCTTTTTTGAATTTTAAAATTCAGCACAGTGCAAACTGTTCTCAGTGAGGTCTGTAGATTGAGGGTCACTGTACGCTCACACTGGCAGCAGCTTGGCCAAGTTGCTCGACCAGCGTGTCTGCTGTTGCTTGTGGGAAAGATGTACAGTATGTGCATGTTTTAGTGATATTACAGTAGTTTTCTCAGAAAGTTCAGCTTTTATAATAAGCTTTACCAGCATCCTCAGCTATCCTTCCATGATTTGTGGTCACTGCCACTCCTGTCACAGACAATATAAGGTTAATCACACCTGCTGTCATTTGTCCATAGCTGCACTACAACTCTGCTCATTAACATGGAGTTGAGACACACAGCCAGCCGTGACTCTACTCCCAGCAGTACAGTAGCTAACCTCATTTGAAATAAAAAAGTACAGGCATAATTTCTCCTGTTGGTGCAAAGGTATTTATCTGCATTTTCCAATTACAATACTGTGAAAGCATAAAAACAGTTTCAAGGGCCTCACTAAGACAGCAGTCAGGGAGAAATAGTTCCAAGTGCTTTCTCAGAAACTGAGATATCTTCTAGCTGTTCAGCTGTTGTTGTTACCTAAAAACTGATATTGATTATGGTATTTTGTAAATCATTTACTTGTTATAATAAGTGGTGGGAAATAACTGGGTGATTTAGATTGTCTCAGACACAGGCAGTGAGTTAAACTCAACAAACCACAGTCAATTCACAAATTTTGTTAATTTGATATTCCTCTCACCTCGGACACAAACTGTTTAAACCTCTCCCCTCTGGCAGGAGGCTGCGGTCCATCAGGACCAAAATCTTGTGCCATTAAAACCAGCTAGGCCCCAGCCCCCCACTGTCACTGACACTCAACACTACTTTCATAAAATAAGCTAAAGTTTCGAAACGAGCTGCGATGTTGGTCAGTTTTGAGATCCCACGAGTGAAGCGTTCATCCAATCAGGTGCAGCCATTGCGGTTTTAGGAGGGTGTAGCCTGTTTTCTTTGCTTGTGTTACGGCATAACCTCAACCCTGGGAAAACGTGATGCTAACGTTACATCAAGGGCTTCCAGAGTTTTAGACTACAGAGCTAAGCGCTAGGCCGCCAGGCTAAAGTTAAAGGTAGGGTGGTCTGCCTCTCATCGTAGCCCCAGCACCACTTCGCTCTGTCTTTTGACCAGCTCAGTCCTTACTTGCTCCGTTGACAGTACATTTCTCTCAGTGTCCTTAACTTCCGCTTTGTAAACTCCTACAGCCCTGTGACGCAGGCAAGCCACACCCACTTCAGCCTAGCGACCAGTAGGAAATATTGTGCCGTGTCATTCGTCAAAGGACATTGAAGAGAAATTGATAATGATGGCAGTGAGTGGAACTTGGTGGTTTACCAAGCTGTTGGAAATTCCAGCTACCAAATAGTTGCCTGTGTGAATGTGTGTCTGTATCTGCACTAATAAGTCCTGTAAGGGAAGGAGCCTGCTTTTATTGCCTGAAGATGACTAATGAGGCAATTTCAGTTGAGCAAATGTCACGTGTGGGAATACTCTGGAATTTAAATGTAGCGTCTCTGTACAGCCAGCATTTTGATAAGCCTGCAGGCAATTGCACCCAGAATAAAAGCCCTTTGAAGCATATTCAGCACCAAAGATGCCTTTAGAGAGACTTGTTTCAGGGCGTTTTACCTACCACCACAGCGGTGATTGTTTCTTTATCAGTTAGAGCATTTGGAGAACCAGCCAGGATAAATTAGGCATATAATCGTCCCATTTACCTGAAAGTTGCATTAGAACAAGTAATCATGATTGATGAGATTACATGTAATTAAATTCATCATGTACCAAAAAAAGTGCAATTACCATATGTTTTGATCCTTTGGCCCGATTTGTCAATCGGCGTGAACTTGTGGATGCCTTGCAAAAAAATTCTGATATCAAGCAGGCTAAATATCTGGACCTGTCGGGGGGGCCAAGAGCCAATGAGAGCACAAGAGACGGTTGTACCATACCTGTCTCTCTCTCGTTAACTGACTCGCTTGTGTTGTTCGCTGTGTGTCTGACTATGTGTGCTTTCGATCACCCGCCCAAATCTACCTCTGATTGGCTAACCATGACATTATACTCAACCTCAGCCAATCGTCAGCATTTATGCGCTTGTGTCGTGCACTGCCCACTAACCAAGGAAGAACAGTAAAAAAAAGTCTTTGCCTCTCGGCTCAGACTCACAGATCTAGTTGGTCTGATGAAAAAAACAGCTTCAGATATTGTAACGCGCCGCATTTTTTGGCGGTAACGGTAAAAGAATTAAGATGGGAATAGTAATCAATTAGATTACTCGTTACTGAAAAAAAGTAACGCCGTTATTTATAACGCCGCTATTTATAACGCCGTTATTCGCATCACTGGACAGGACCTTTAAAGCCTGTAATTATGTTTATGGATTTTTGGAAAGCTTGGTCAAAGTGGAGAGCTTGCACTGTGTGAATATGATTAACATCACAAAATAATATTCTTATAGCTGAATTTCCCAGCTGATTTTGAAAATGTATTTAGCTGACTGGTAAGAAAAAGGACAATCTTACAGTAACACAAATGTTTACTGTAAGCCCCTCATTAAATGTGGGATCCGAGACACAGCTGGGAGACAGATTCACAGTTGGCACAAGTCACACTGCATTCCGGCAGGCTCATTACCTGGAAATTGCACCTAGACAGGTGGTGACCACTTCATCACCTCTACCGCACGCACGCACACGCACACACACACACACACACACACACACACACACACACACACACACACACACCTCCAAATCTACGCAGATCAATATTCATGACAGCCCACTGCAGAAGTGTGCAATCAGTGCGCGCTCGTATTAACATGTATGAACTCAAACACCCCCTAACCATGTTCTATCTGTAATCACACTGTTGCGCTGCATCAGGAGGCTTGTTCACACTCACACCACTGGTGGAATACACCGCCGGCTACAACAACATGTCATCCTGAGAGACTGTGAACTCCTGACTTCATCTAAACACCTCAACATTTCTTCCCCCATCCTCCCCCTCACCACCATCATCACGTTTCTCTCGTTAATGCAAATCAAATGGCAAGGCCAAGGTGTGAAAACAGTGTAATATGACTGTAATTGAAATACGCACACGCACACGCACACACACACACACACACACACACACACACACACACACACACACACACACACACACACTTCCAATTAGAGAAAGTCCAGAATGTCATGTAGCAGCTGGAGCTTCAGTAAATGTAGGCTACATAATAATGCTGTTAAAAGGTTATACACTGCCAGGAATAAGAGCTCAAAGTAAAAATATACTTATTTTAAAACATTTCTTCTATCTAAAATATGGTGCCGAAGATGGCTGCCTTGGTGTGTTGGTGTGCATTATTTTATTTTATTATTATATTAAATTGGGTTTCTGCTGTGATACCCAGAGCTCTTTCACCAGAGATGAGCTCATAAACATCAGGGAAACAATTTCAGCTGATTTATTTCCTACTTTTCTCACATCATCTATTGAATTATTGGACATTCTGATCAAAGGTACCTTCACCTTTTCGATGCAGTGAAACTCTGTAGGAGAGGGAAACGGGCCGGTGCACTTAGTGTGCTGAAGGAGACCAGAGACAGGAGCGGGATATTTTGTTACCGGAGGAAAGAGAGACAAACATTTATGTAGTTGAATAAGCTCACTAAATAACTTAAAGTCCCCCTCCACTCAAAAATGTGTTTTCTTATGTTTATGTTTCCTAAAATGTCAGACTTTGACTACCGTATTTCCTCAAATAAAAAACGGTAGTCAATTAAAAGCCGGGCCTCTGATAGTGGCCGGGGGCGTGGTCAACACGGACAAATAAAGGCCGGTCTCAAATTAAGGCCGGGGAAAAAATAGTGTGAATAATCTCCTAAGTGCCTTTCATACAATATTAAGTTAAAATAAAATTCAAGTTCATTGTAATGTACATTTCTACTAATTTAATTTAACAGATTCAACAATATATTCATGCTTTTTTCCACACTGTTTTTCTGGATTATTGTCCTACCGGTATTTTAGTCAATGCGGCTGTATGTGTTACTCAGCCAAGTGTAGTTTGTAGTAACGTACAGGTGCCAATAGATGGCAGTAGCTACATTGGCTGTAACACGGGTCTCATTTAGTGCTAGCAGATACTGGAATACTGGAAGAAACAGAAGGATGAGCTGACAAGATTAGCCGACAAGAGCAGAGCACGGCTAGCTAGCTGGAGATGGGAGGAAACAAGTTAGCCTGGAGCTAGAAACAAAGCTAGCTAGCTACCGTCTGTAACGTTAATCAGATACTGGTGTGCTCCAAACCAGCAACTACTGTATGCTCTTATTGTAATATACTAGCAATACCGTAGTACCTGTATTTGAAATAAATACCCCTTACATTTACAGGGTTCGAACTTACACAATGGTGGTGTTTGATTCACTCTGACCCAAATTGCTTTGTCTCCCTTCTGGCTGTTGTTGTATATGGTGATATTTTTGCAAATGTTTCTTAAAAAATTAATGATCTCTATCCACTGGAACTAGAGATGGTCTGATACCATTTTTTGCTTCCCGATACCGATTCTGATACCTTGAACTTGCGTATCGGCCGATACCGTGTACCGATCCGATACCAGTGTGTCATATATTTTATTATGTTTAATAAAATATATGTTTTAGTGTATACTACTATTCCTGTATGGATGTGATATTATTTATCTTTGTTGTCAGCCTGGCTCAGGTTAAACTCTTTATGAAACATGAACAAACACAAACAATGAACGCCACAGAACTTTCTTTTATTCTGCAGTTTGACAGTCAGTTATAACAGAAAAAGAACATAAATAAACTACTTTAACGTAGATTTTCTTTAGGGCTTTATTACGTGGTATCGGATCGGTGCATAAACTCCAGTACTTCCCGATACCGATACCAGCGTTTTAGGCAGTATCGGAGCCGATACCGATACTGGTATTGGTATCGGAACATCTTTAACTGGAACGCTATGGCTTTTCATTTAAAACAGATTATTTAAAACAATTATACTTCTCAAACAGATGGAATTAGAAATAAAGGCCTGCCAAAATGCCTTCTATGAATCCCTTTGTCTTGGCCCTCATGGTTGGCTTTTGTGTACTGTCATCTACAATGACTTGTGTCTGCTAGTACAAGATTAAAAAGATATGCTTAACACCATATATGAGGAATGTAGAAAACCCCCTAAACTGTCCCTGCATATTAGCTGCACCATCTGTTGAGTTGCCCACACATATGCCAATGTCAATATTAAGGTTCAGTAGCACTTTTTTCAGGCGCTCTACAACAAGCTTATAACCCTCCCAAAAATCAAAACTGGCCAGTGCAACCCACCCCCAAAAACCTATTATAATTTCCTTTACATAAATAAAGACATTTGCACCATAACTTGATGCAGAAAAGGCACAAATTGTTGCAGAAAAATTCACCAGAATGCAGAAAATGAAGTGTTTGACGCTCAGAATTTCAATTTTGCTCAAAAGTGGAGATCTCAACCCCCCCAAACAGAACAGTACAGAGATTGTTTTTTTCACAGTAAGTCACTTGCGGTTTGTTCTATCTTTGCTATTGAAAACCTTTGGTATAGGAACATTTGTGGTTTGTTGAAGATGATAAGAAAAAAATGTATGTTTATCCTGTGACTGAGGTTGAGCAAAGTAATCAAACTCTCAACAGAATCACTTTCATCCGTCTAGTTTCTAGCTTGTGGTTCTGAGTTCTGCTGCTGAGTTGTTGCTGTAGGCAAATAAACTAAAGTGCTCGGTGAAAGATCATGGTCAAACACTTTGTACACTCATTGACATAAAAGTAGGAGGAATACAAAAGCATATGTACAGTACATAATACATAGGAGACATGTTTGTCAGAGTTCACCTGAACCTTCCTGGCTTTCCTTCTCTTTGTATTCTGCTCAGTTTTCAGTAAATAAATAATCACAGTGAGCCAATATTGGCACAGAGAGTAAGCAGTGAATAACTCCATTTGTCGTGTGTGTTGCCAGTATTGATGGAAGTGTTTGCACATGGGATTCATCACAGTTTCTGACTGTATGAGACGCTTCGGCAGTGCTAAATTTATTGAATCTTCCTTTTTCTGTTAGTCTTTCTGCATGCTGAGAATAATTGAATTTCACATCCATTTACTATTGTGTGGTTTATTATTATAAACCACACACACAGCTTGTATTACTGATTTACATTTCTTTCTTTGGTACTGACGTATTTTTGCACAGCTTGTCGCTATTTATAGAAAAACACTTCATGGGAGCCGAGATGGGTATGCAATTCTTAACTAAAGATAATAATAATGTATAAAAACAATAATAATAATAATAAAGAAAATAAATTTATCTGGCAACTTCATATCAAATTTTTTTGTCTTATACATTTTCTTGAACTGAAATATATTATTACCCTTGAAATCATTATCCAATGAATCACAAAGTTTGACACCACATACTGAAATACACATTTGCTTTAAAGTTGTTTGTGCATACTGATGTTTAAAATGAAATTTCCTTCTATGATCCTCATTTTCTGAACTAAAAACCAACATTCTATGCAATTCTTGCTCAATACTGGGCCAATTTCAAAGATTATTGTTCACATTTGTCACTTAGCCACCAATGCGTGGAAAAATAGGGTCCAGGTTGAAAATACTAAAAGTGCCAGCTGTTTACTTAAATGTATATTTTATTTGTCTTGATAGTAATAGAAACACAACACACTAATTTGAACATGCCCTGGTGAACCTGTATTGGAATTGGAATTGGAAGTAAGCTTTGTTTGTGTAGTGGGAAGTCAGGGCAACTTGGATTCAAGCAGCAGGAAGTTGTCTGGCACCCTTTCCTTCACATTATTCACATGGGCAGTAGTCTCGGTTGAAAGGTTGCCCTGAAGCGGCGACACCTCATTGACAGTGCGGCATGCAGCTCCACTCCGACTCTCCCCACCTTCACGCTCAGCAGGTGGCCGGTTGTCATGACATACAGTATGTCAGAGATGGGAAGTAACGAAGTACAAATACTTCGTTACTGTACTCAAGTAGATTTTTCAGATATTTTTACTTTACTATTTATTTTTGTACCGACTTTTTACTTTTACTCCTTACATTTTTAATACGAACATCGGTACTTTCTACTCCTTACATTTTACAAAATTGGCTCGTTACTTTAGTTTCAAATAATGTCAGTGGAAATACCGTTATTATTTTTCACATCATCAAATTCAATCTAATTGGATGGGAATATACGTTGCACTTGACGCACCACTACAAGACGACTCGACAGATTCAGCGACATTCATTCGCGGCAAATCATTGCGGCTTGATGGCGGTAACGTTAGCACATAGTAGTATGGACGGCGACATTAAGATATTTCTGTCCGAGCTGACCCGAGCCCGTCTCATTTTTTTCTCATACTAATGACACGTACGTTTGTTTGTGTGGAAAGCCCGCTTTTATTAAGCAACTGTAGGAAGGCATTCGGAAATGTCAACAGATGAGCGCATCAGCGCACCCGGGGCAACAAGCTCACATTAATAAGCTGTTTAATTTAAAATGTTCAATGTGTTAACCTTTCCTGATCGCTTCGATTCCGACCGTAATCAGAAAACCAGGGGAGACTCGTTACCTCCAGGGCCGACGTTATAAGATGAATAACGTCGGGGTTAAAATCCCGTTTCTGGTGAGCAGATGAATGAACTTAGTTTTCAGTCTGGGGTTTATCTCAGACACCACACACACTGTGTACAAAACTTCAACTTATTCACCAACTCTGCTCCGGTCGCATCTACACGTCTGCTTCCTCTTTCTCTATCTCTCTTCTACCCACTTTCCACACACACACACACACACACACACACACACACACACACACACACACATACACACACACACACGCACCTGACATTTCCAACAACAATACTAACTGGTCAGTAAACCCATCCTATGGAGCTTAGAAGGAGTAAAATAGAACTTATGAAATAACTTAAACTGAATAAGACTTTAGCAATTATTGTTAAGTATTAAGTGTTTTTTTGGATTAGGATATTGGGATTTAATTTAAGTAATTCACTACAGATGACATTGGAATGAGTGATGCCTTGGCGTGAAACAGTAGATGAACTTCCAGTGCTTCTAAAAACCTGAAGCGGGTTTTCATCATACCAAAGGCATGCTCAGTGACTGGCGATCCCTGGAGTGATCATAGTTGTTCATTTGGATTGTCTGGACCATTGTTCTGCCATGCCAGGCCTCTTTAATAGTGTGTTAAGGGTTTCTGTAGACATGGGTAACCACCATCGTCTATAGGATGAATTACGAAGCTGGAGGGTAAGTCCCCCTAGTGTAGATGGCTGTTCTTTAGGATGAGTGCATCATGCAGTGCTATTTCATATACCAACTAGGGATGCCATGGTGAGGAAATGTTCCCACCGGGTTAATGAAGTCTTGAAAACACTGGTGTTACTGATTACTCCCCAAACGCAGCACGTCGTGATACGCAGCGGTGCCTCTCCGACTCTTTGGTCGAGCTTTTGCTGTACCACCCATTTTGGCAGCATCAGGGTTAAGACAGGAGGCGAAAGCGCTGCCCCTTTCCCTTCGGCACCCATGTTAACCATAGACTGTATAGACTGAGGCGAAGTGCCTCCCCTTCTGGTGTACCCACATGGGACCTTATTTCGGAAAAAATAGGTACCGTAGTGAACGGGGAGAGACCATGAATTACACTTATGGTGTTCATCCATTTAAAATATTATTTTGCCAGTAAAACGAGTCTCAGATATGTTGAAAAACTGTTAAACTATCAAACTGTGAAAATAAGGAATTAGAAAGACTACTCACCCCAAAGACTCTGGGTGACGTCTCTCTGAAGCTACGATGTCTGTGTGTTTCGCAGCGGGATGTAACATTACTCTCACTCGCTGCTGGTCTTGCTCATCTTTGCTTCCCGGCTGATAAAAATATGCTGGATAAAACACATCAGGAAAGATAACGTTACATGTGTTGTGGACCGGGCTAAGCTAGCCACCAAGCCAAGCAGCACGCAAGGTGACATAAATTGTGCGAGACGGGAGATGTTGTTCACTGAGCGGTTTCACACAAAACTGAGTGGTACTACAACAATACAACACTTTCTTTACATGCAAAATTATCTTTTAAATTGACAAACATATGTGTAATCCATGTCTTCAAACAGGATCAAATGATTATTCACCATCAGGGTTTTTCTGGCTCAGAATGGGCCTTTGGGGGGTATGAAGCGGGGGGTCTGGGGGTCCTCCCAACAATTCAAAATATAAAATATAATGGAATATAATGCAGTAAGGGGGCTTTTGCATCCTACTACATTTGACCACAAAGTCCAGTTCATTTGATTAGTATGAACAGGAAATATCGCTAACTTTTTTCCCAAGGAGCACGTTTTGCCCCTAAATTGTGATGTAGGAGTAACTTACATAAGGTAACTGCTTTACTGTTGCTAATTTTTACAATAATACTGTAATGGCCGGCAGGATGGCGTTGTGTTGACTGTTCTGCACTGCAGTGCAAAGGATCATGGGACTATGTTATTAACGGTTCCTGTCCTAGTTTAAGTGTGTAAATGATGTTCTGTTAGTGTGTTTTCGTTATGCATTTATGTTACCTGGGTTTTAGTCTTGATTTAGTGTTCATGTTTATTTACATGTGTTGGGTTACCATGACAGACACTGGGGTAGGTTGATAAACTCTGTGTATCGAGTGTGTGTAGAACGTGAATAAAATGCCTTCAATTTAAGTAGCTCTGGCTCTCTGACTTCTTACACGTAGCTCGCTACAATACAATTGTGTTATGAAAAAAAGCGTTATAAAGTATAATATTTTTACTTTAAAATACATTTGATTGATTAATATATTGTCAGTGATGTTGAATAGGCCTATAGTAGTGGTACAGTAAGGTTTCATGAGCTCCAGCCCCCATAGTGTAGCAAGCTGCTGCTGCTATACAGAGCGGAGCAGACACTTTCACGGGAACGCTGATTCTGTCAGTAGCAAGAGCATATGTGTACTTTGTCATACTGCTGCAGAACAAATCTGAAAAAAAAATCTGTGGCTGGAGGTTGGAGGGAATAGTTGGATGCATAAATCATGCCCCTACCAAAAATCTCAATTTGATGACTGTGATGAAGATCATGTGTTGATCAAAAGGCTCCGGCACCACCCCCACCCCTCCTCCACGCTGTTGCTAACACGGAGGATTAAAAATACATGATGGACTCTTCAGAAGATGTAATTATCTTGTGATTTTTATGTCCTCTTTATCTCCAAAGCTGAATGCTGCTGTTGTCATTTCTAAGCAGTAACCTAAAACGCAAAAAAATACACAGTTTTGTGGAGCTAATAGACTTAATTAGTTTTGTATCAACTCATTTGACAATGGCTTTAATGTTACAGATGTGCATTAATATAAAATAGCTTTAAGGCTACTACATCATTGTTGTGATGAGATTGCTTTCTCAGAAGAAGAAGAAAGAGGGAAATTTGAATTCAAGTGTACCCATCCACCACGCACAAAACCAATCATATAATTGCATAATTATGGAACTGTACTAATGAAAGTCTTTGCTTGCAGGGCTGTAGAATAAACCGTGATTAGATAAAGAGCTACTGATGCCAGTGCTCCTTCATGCGTTATTGTCCACACTCGGTGTCTCTGAAAAAGCACTCACACTATTTTCCCTTGCCTGCCTAGAAAGGAATGAATGAAGATCGAAGACTAGCAATGAGTAGCTGCAACAGGAGAATAGTACACACTGAGTTTGTTGGCCTGAGGTACAATACCAATACTGGTAAGCAATAATTTGGCATTGAGTCTCTGGAAGGCTAGTGTATTTTTGCCACAGGTAATAGGAGATTGCGTGCAGCTGAGTCCAATCATGCAGCTGAGTGCAATCACTCGGATCTCCACCGTGTCCAAGGAAGGAAGAGACAAACAACAAAACAGTCACAGCGTTGGCTGTGACATATACATTTTACAGCAGCTTGCTGGTAGTTCAACTACATTCATATTTGCATAGTGATTCAATTAGTTAAACTGCTTATTTTTGCCATTTTTTGTGTACTGAAACTAAACAAAATATTGAGTAAAAAAAAACAAAGGAATTATTTTTTTTTTTATTTTACCATTGCTTCTCTACTGTTGTTGAACCCACTCTGACCAGCCACGCCCCCTGTGAAGGCATTAGGCTTGTCCGAGATGAGCTACATCCCCGGCGATCGCCGCCCAATGCACGCCGGTTCATTTTGTGTCCGACTTGATCCCGACTTGCTCTGACGTCATGAATACGTGGGCAACGATAACCTCACAAGATCAGGGCGGCGCAGGTTTTTTTTGGGGGCGGGGGGCTAGGGATACCAGAAATACATACATATACATATTGCAGTTGCTTTCCACTAACTGCAAGACCCAGGGCATGATGGGAAACGCCTGACTCTCAGCTGATTGGTTCACAATCGACTCAACATGATGACATTTTATACAAACTTTTTTATTTTTGAATAGGAGGGGTTTTAATTGTTATTTGTCTGATTTAAAGATGTATTGTAATTAATGTATTTTGGGTTTTTTTCTGCCTTTAATGGACAGAACAGCTAGGTGAGAAAGGGGAGAGAGGGGGGGAAGACATGCAGGAAATCATCACAGGTCGGACTCGAACCCTGGACCTCTGCTTCGAGGCACAACCTCTATGTATATGTTCTACTCACCGAGCCAACCCGGCTACTCAAAGGCTTATTGTGTACAGAACACATTGTGTAGCTGATGGTGATGTTCAGATTTATTAACATCAGCAACAGATCACATGTAGAGCATTTAACAGCTACTCTGTCATAATAAAAACAACTGGAGACAAGCTGATATATGGGTCTGATAACATTTTATTAATCAGACCTAACAGGATGTGAGTTTTTCTGTGACCTCCTGTTCAGACTGACGGCTGCAGGAAACGGCTGTAAATTGTCCGACTAGACCGCAGATTTTTCTCACCGCCTGCTGCTGCCACCGCCTGCTCTCGTCCACTTTACTACTTACTTTAACAGCTGCATACATCAAATAACATGTGAAACAATGCTGATTGACAAGAAATAGTAACAGGAATCTAGAATGGATTGATGAATACATCTACTGTGTCAATGATTTACTGTACAAATACTTGTTAGATCAATACAAATATGAATGGAAGTTTGTGTGAGTAGTCTATTCTTTTTGTAAATTGATCATTCATCAAGCTGGCGTGTCCTTGCATATTTGTGTAGGATTGTGTGTGACTCCTAATTATGGAGACGGAATCAGGCTGAAAGATAAATGGAATGGCAGTGTGTGTGTGTGTTTGCGGCTGAGTCGACCATGTGTTATTGGAGGTTCCAGGTGGAAGAAATGATACCCGGGTGGTCTGACTGTGTGTGCTGGTTGATTGATGTGTTGTTTTCTAATGAGATCTCTTCTGCTGATACATCTAAAATTCAACACAACAAAAGATTTGTCCCTAATAGATCTAGTGAGCTCGTGTCATAGCAAAAACAAAATTGACATTGAATGTATTTATTTCGAACATTTAAAATATATATGTGAAAAACAACAAACATCATCGGCCAGCGACCTTCAGCACTCACTGGGTCAGTTCGCAGCTGAGTGTGAAGCGGCTGGGATGAGGATCAGCACCTCTAAATCTGAGGCCATGGTTCTCAGCAGGAAACCGATGGAGTGCCTTCTCCAGGTAGGGAAAGAGTCCTTACCCCAAGTGAAGGAGTTCAAATACCTTGGGGTCTTGTTCGCGAGTGGGGGGACAATGGAGCGGGAGATTGGTCGGAGAATCGGCGCAGCGGGTGCGGTATTACATTCAATTTATCGCACCGTTGTGACGAAAAGAGAGCTGAGCCAGAAGGCAAAGCTCTCGATCTACCGGTCAGTTTTCGTTCCTACCCTCACCTATGGTCATGAAGGCTGAGTCATGACCGAAAGAACGAGATCCAGGGTACAAGCGGCCGAAATGGGTTTCCTCAGGAGGGTGGCTGGCGTCTCCCTTAGAGATAGGGTGAGAAGCTCAGTCATCCGTGAGGAGCTCGGAGTAGAGCCGCTGCTCCTTCGCGTCGAAAGGAGCCAGTTGAGGTGGTTCGGGCATCTGGTAAGGATGCCCCCTGGGCGCCTCCCTAGGGAGGTTTTCCAGGCACGTCCAGCTGGGAGGAGGCCTCGGGGAAGACCCAGGACTAGGTGGAGGGATTATATCTCCAACCTGGCCTGGGAACGCCTCGGGATCCCCCAGTCTGAGCTGGCTAATGTGGCTCGGGAAAGGGAAGTTTGGGGTCCCCTGCTGGAGCTGCTGCCCCCGTGACCAGACTTCTGGTCGATTTCAACCCATAGCTCTGTTGTTTGTAAATTTGGAGTGCTGTCAGTAGCGAGAAAAATGAAACCAATCGGTGCTGCCTACACTGTGTTATCCTCCTGCTAACGTTAGCACCCAGGAGGCTGAAACAGGGCAAGTTTTAAATGTGTTTTTAGCCTCTAAACATGTTTGAAATGTCATTACAAGTGCCTACCCATGTGCAGTGATTCCTACCGAGGGAACACAGCGAATTTGACTGCAGTAGCTGTGACAGAAATGCATAAAAGTTGTGTTAATACATACCTCAGTTTATTTCCTGGTTTCTGGTGAAGTCCACACTAGTCGATTATCAAACTCAAACAATCCAATATTCCAAAACGTATTTTTCACCCAAAAAAACAATTTGCCGTGGTTATTTCCATAGTAATGACTGTAGCAACAAGCTGTAACCTGACACCACACCACAGCTCAGCCTGCAGAGTGGCCTGCTGGAGTTAAAGAGTTCAACAGCTATCACGCATGCGCATGCATAAGGTAACCATGGCAATGGTGAAGACTCAGTTTTTTTTTTTTTTTTTTTTTTTTTTTACTCAGTCGAGAGAGATGACCACGGACTTTTGGGATAATAACGAGATTGTGTCAGTGTAGAATATCAGCTCAGATGGATAGTTCATCCCAATCCGATGTGCAATTGCACAGTTCTATTAGGAAAAAGTAAGAATATGTATATTTTACAAGTAAAGTTGAATAAGTAAATTGTAAGAATAAGTAAATTGTACAGTTCTATAATATCTTGCTAACACCTGTCTGTTATCAGTGGTTTTATAATATAACAGTACACATTTCATTTGTGCTTTTGTGTCTACTTCAACAACAACAAAAAGGAAATTACAATATCACAATCACAGCGACACAATCAATGTAAAGTATGTACAGTGCAGTGTGTGGTTTTATACATAATCATGCCGCAACATAGTCTGAAGTGTACAAAGATAAAATAGTTCAGTACTCTTTTCTTAGGTCTAGAACATGCTCATATAACACAAACTCGAACCATTTTCTCATATTCCTCCTGATCTAACTCCAAGCTCCGTCTGTCAGCTCTGTGAGCTTCTCTCTGCTTTCGGCAACAAGCTCCACCGTTGCCATGGTTACCTTATGCATGTGCGATAGCCGATTGTTTTCGTTTTTCTCGCTACTGACTGAGGATATGAAGTAAATTGGAATAAGAGTGAAGTGACACCTCTCAACTGCATGACCTTTCCAGCACATCTTCCCACTACTCAGTTTGGAAGAAGGAGGGGCTGAAATATCTTGGTATTAATATAATTTCCCCGATTGAGATATATTAAGATATTCCAGATAAATGGTCCTAAATTGATTAAAACTAAAGAAGATCTTACCCGATGGGGAGCACTTGCGCTATCTTTGTGGGGCAGAGCAGAGATAATCAAAATTAATGTTTTTCCCAGATTATCTTTTATGATATCATCAAAAGGCTCTTCATAATGTTCTTATGGGGGAATAAAAAACATAAAAAATAAAAAATTAACAAATCATCGGAAAGAGGAGGGGTGCGGGGGGGGCTAGGGATACCGGAAATACATACATATTATTTGGCCTTTAATAGTAGGTACCCAATACTCTGGGCCTATTAAGAACAGTGCGATGTCGGTAGTTAGATATGGCTAGAACAGAAGATTGTTGGTGAGAATGGAAAACAGATTGTTATGGAACGGCAGGTGGGACCCAAAAGCAGACGACAAACCCTTAAAGAAAATGCTTTGTAAAGCCCTATCATCCCATCCCAATTCTGCCGCTAATGTTCTAAACTCGACAGAATAGTCAGCTGCACTGAGGGTTCCCTGACGTAGGCTTAACAGACGGTTACTGGTATCACTGCTAGTAACAGGGTGATCAAAAACTGTGGTAATTTCAGACACAAATTGTTGATATGTGGCATTAGTTGTCAATGGGCTGTTCCAAAAAGCTACCCCCCAGTCTCGCGCCCTCCCAGAAAGTAACCCGAGTACATAAGCTATCTTAGTAGCATCAAGAGAATAGGTTAGAGGCTGCTGACCGAACACTAGTGAACATTGAAACAGGAAAGATTTACATTCTCCTAACTTTCCACTATAGCGTTCAGGAGCGGGCACAAAAGGTTCACGGGGTTGAAAATTACTTACGGCTACAGCTTGGGAAGGTGAGGAAATTGGTGGAGACTGAGCTGGAAGCTGAGGGGAATGTTTCTCCACAGGAGGCATGTTGGTTGAGAGCTGTTGAAGGGATTCCATGATTCCTTGTAGCAACTGAGAGTGTTGGCCGAGCAGGATGCCTTGAGAGGCCACCGCATGGTGGAGTGAAAAAGTTGAGGGTTAGAGTCAGAATCCGCTGGGTCCATTCTTTTTGGCCAGATTGTTCTGTTACGGAACGGCACAGGAGGTGGGACCCAAAAGCAGACGAAAACACAATAATTAAGATTAAGTGATTTAATGCGTGAAATATATACAATAATTGTGCTGGTGGCAAAAGGGGGGTTGTGTTGAGGGAATCCAGTGGTGAGTGGTGGGTGCAGTGCGCTCTACAGAGCGTGCCCTGTGAAGTGGTGGTGATGACCATGTGGTAGGGCCTCCTCCAGAGTCCAACAAACAATTGAGTCTGAATCCAAATCCTTACAGAGAGAGAGGAGCAGGCGGGAGGAGCAAGCAGGCAGGCAGACAGGCAGGAGTACGAGTGAGCAAGGCAGGCTGCAACAATAGATAAACACAGAAAAACGTTTTAGCTACACAAGCTAAAACACCAGGTACACAGATAACACAGGGAGCCAGGAGTGCAACTATACCACGCTAGTAGACGTACGATCTGGCGACGAGTGGATCACAGAGCCAGCCTTAAATACTGCAGGAGGGTAATTAGGGAATGAGCTTCACCTGGAGCCACCTGCCAGCTAAGCTGCGCCCACAGCCCACAGTCATCAGAACAGATCTCTGTACTACGAAGCATGATTTGGCGTTAACGAGCTAACTTCAGGCTCAACCCAGGGTTTTCTGTACTACGATGGTGGATCACTTGTGATCGGGTTCAGTCGCCGTGGTAACTTATGCTGAACGCCTAACCTGGTCGGGAGCAGGTTAAGTTGGAGATCAGAGATCAACCGGTATAAAAGCACCGCCTACTGACCAATCAATACTCGACTGATAATGGCGTCACCGTTCTTAGAAGATCAGCTGGAGCTCGGTGGAGAGAGAGAGAGATGTGTGCTCATAAAAGTTAAAACATTTAGAGACCGACAACCCCGTTAACATTCCCTGATGGGTATCTTTATGAAAGAGATTTTCAGAGGAGGGAATTACTTATAGGCTGTTTGTTGGCTTCTTTAGCCGTGTGTTGCCAATGCGCACATCGATTTAAATTATGTTTTTATGTTGTTGTTTTTTTATTTTCTCTCACGATCGCGTACCACTGCTGGGGTTGCAACTGAAATAAAAGCCTAAAGCAACGACAGTTTATGGAAAGCAAAAGTGTAATTATGGTCAGATCTTGTGCCTGACTGATGGGGAAGTGACCAATTTAGTCTAATGTATTGTAGTGGGTGTACTGTATATTGGCCAGAATCTGCCTTTGGGGGAGGAGGGGGGCATATCATAGTGGGGGGTCTGGGTGTCCTCCCCCAGGGAAGTTTTAAGCATCAACGACTTCATTTCCTGCATTCCGATACACTTTTATGCACCAATTTATGGTGAAATACCTCCATTGAGCCTATGTGAAGAATAAAGCACAGATGACAATTCAAAATATATCAAACATATAATGGAAAGTATGTTGTTACGTGTCATTGTGCATTTTTAAGTGAGTATATGGAAATCCTGGAGCTTACTATCACGTAGACTACACCACTGGATATTGATAAGCTAAGCGTTGTGATTTACACATAACAGCGTCGGCTTTTTTGCCAGCTTTCCTTCCTGCGTTTTGCCTGTACAACCGTGTCTGTGTTCTTCATATTTATGTAAAATTATAGTTTGCTCTTCTTATGTAAAATATGCAGCTCTGGTAGATATTTGCGATTGGTCGTGGTGCGCAAACACCGCCTCTTTTATGTGAACGCGCGCGCCACTGGATTGGGAAACCCTGGATTAGGGAAACCCTGGATTGATTGAACGAGTTGATAACCAGCGTCATGATACAGCTTATGCGGGACCGCGGTTGTTAGGTTAGGTGAAGCCGGATCACTGAAAGAAATCCAGGACATGTTGATCTTGATTCGTAGTACAGGCCTCAGGAGGGAGGAACATGAGGGAAAACAAACAAAAACACACAGAACAAGAAGAAGCATGGGCTGCCATGATGCCATCATGACACAGATATCCCTTCCTTCTTTTTGGTACTGTACAAAGACCAATACAAACATTAAGAACCCAATTATTAGCTTCCTTTGTGAAATAGTAAGGATAATAAAAAAAAGTATATTATTATATAATATTTAAATATAAACAACAACAAAATACTGAATCAATTACATAAACCAAGTCTCCACTCCAGCGTCCATGTCCATCCTTTTCATGGATAATCAACAACACCGCTCAATCGAGAATGTGAAAAACAAGAAGGAAAACTAACAAAAACATCACCATTAGCGTGCTTTACATTCCCCTTCCTCATTTCTATAATATTTCTTAAAGCTGTCTGATACTAGGTGCTTTCCAACCGGATAGTACTTGTACATCCGTAAAAGTACACTTCTAAGCAGTTCTAAGAACTACTCTCCCCCAAAATCTTTTTTTTTCCATTTGCATTCCCACTGGCCAAGTGGCCATATGGACTGGTAGGAGGGGTAAGGGAGCGACGCAAGCACGGCAACGGTCTTTATAGCGTCGTCACTAGACCTTAGCGCCACATACAACAACAACAAATGATGCTAATACTTGTGCACTTTTCCTATATTAAATGCACGTCCATTCTCGTAGTAATTCACGTAATGTTTTGCTCAACACAGACGGAACAGACCCCGCCTCTGCCTGCAGCGCTGTGGACGTGTGTGTGACTGTGTGTGTGTGTGTGTGTGACGGCCGGCGAGCCGCAGGACACGCTTGTGGAGTTTAACTCTGAAAAGACAGTTAACCACAGGTTCCCATTAATCTTATGATGGACATGTGTTGTGATATTTAAGCAAATGAACCGTCAACGGCGAAATAAAAGCCTCTTATTTACGAGAGCGGTCTGAGAGACCTCCAGCTTACCGCGAGGTGTCTGAGCAAGACTGGCCGAGCAACGAGCTAGCGGCCGGGGCAGGCGCCTGCTGGCTGTCGCCTCACTTGATGGAGCTTCTGAACTCCGAAAACTTTTAAGCAAATTGTCAATTCGGCATCAATTTGCGCAAGACTGCCTATATTCGAAATCTAAACAGTTAATTTCTCGCGTTGTCAAAAGTGAATTTAATGATGAATAAGATGGTGAAAATTGTTAAAAATGTCCCGTTGTTGGTTGCTGCTCTGTCTGCAAGTTCTGAGTTGGCAGTGGGCGTTCGACCAATCAAAAGGGAAAAGACCCTGCTCTGAAGTAGGAGCTAAAAAAGTACGCTACTGAGGCCAGAGGAACATCAAAATCCCCAATTTTTTCCTGTCGGAACACGACGAAAAAAGTGTTCTAGGAACATTTAGTTCTAAGAACTGCAAAAATCCCTCCGGTCGGAAAGCCCCTATTACATTTTGTTTGATTTCTTGCTTCAGTCAGTTCCACAAAATCACCCCACAAATTTATATGCACATACTGTACGTTTAAGATAAGTGTGAACATGTTGTTTCAAATTCAATTTTCCTCTTAAGTTAATGCCCTACTCTCTGTCAAAAAATAATAATCTGTGAAAATGGCTGGAGGTCATAGTTGCAACATTTGCTACTGCTTTTCTTCCAGAAGTACTTAATGCACCCAGAAGAGAGTCAGAGCTAATTAGGAGGGATGTAGTATATTGTGATTTTGAGCAACGTCTGCAAAAATAAGAAATACATATTGACATCTTGCTGCTGATGAAGTGACTGCTAATCAGAAGGCTCACAATATAAAAAAAATAACCATTTCAAATATTGCCTACATTGGCTTGGTAAATTTCTGCAACCTGTTTGAAATGCATTTTATGACCTTTAATTTAAATATGCTCTGAGTGTGTTTGCTGCTGCCATCAAAAATAGTGAAGAGAACATCGTCTCAGTGTGGGTTCACTCTGCTGGTCTATTTTAACTGTACTACTTGAAATTAAGTGATTTCAATCAGAAGAGACTTACGTTAAAGGTCCTATGACATACTGCTTTTTGGATGCTTTTATATAGACCTTAGTGGTCCCCTAATACTGTATCTGAAGTCTCTTTTATATAGACCTTAGTGGTCCCCTAATACTGTATCTGAAGTCTCTTTTATATAGACCTTAGTGGTCCCCTAATACTGTATCTGAAGTCTCTTTTATATAGGCCTTAGTGGTCCCCTAATACTGTATCTGAAGTCTCTTTTATATAGGCCTCAGTGGTCCCCTAATACTGTATCTGAAGTCTCTTTTATATAGGCCTTAGTGGTCCCCTAATACTGTATCTGAAGTATCTTTTATATAGACCTTAGTGGTCCTCTAATACTGTATCTGAAGTCTCTTTTATATAGGCCTCAGTGGTCCCCTAATACTGTATCTGAAGTCTCTTTTATATAGGCCTCAGTGGTCCCCTAATACTGTATCTGAAGTCTCTTTTATATAGACCTTAGTGGTCCCCTTATACTGTATCTGAAGTCTCTTTTATATAGGCCTTAGTGAAATTAAATTAAAAAATAAAGAATAAATAAAGATATAAATAAAAAATAAAGAGCAAAGAGCATTACAGCTGAACAGTGTCATGAAGGTGGAGAGTCAGGGTGGGTACCGGGCCTTGTTAATAAGGCTAGTGGCGGAGGGGAAAAAACTGTTTATGTGGCGTGAGGTTTTGGTCCTGATGGACCTCATCCTCCTGCCAGAGGGGAGTGGCTCAAAGAGTTTGTGTCCGGGGTGGGAGGGGTCTGCCACAATCTTTCCAGCACGCTTCAGAGTCCTGGTGACGTATAGGTCCTGGAGCGGCGGCAGATTGCAGCCAATCACCTTCTCTGCAGACCGAATGACACGCTGCAGCCTGCCCTTGTCCGTGGCAGTGGCAGCAGCGTACCAGATGGTGATGGAGGATGTGAGGATGGACTCAATGATGGCTGTGTAGAAGTGCACCATCATTGTCTTTGGCAGGTTTAATTTCTTTAGCTGCCGCAGGAAGTACATCCTCTGTTGTGCTTTCTTGACGAGGGAGCTGATGTTCAGCTCCCACTTGAGGTCCTGGGAGATGGTAGTTCCCAGGAAGCGGAAAGACTCCACAGTGTCAATTGTGGAGCCACAGAGGGTGATGGGGGCAGGTGAGGCTGGGTTCTTTCTGAAGTCCACAACCATCTCCACTGTCTTTAGAGCATTGAGCTCTAGGTTGTTTTGCCTGCACCAGGTCACCAGGTGGTCAGCCTCCCACCTGTAGGTGGACTCGTCTCCATCAGAGATGAGTCCGATGAGGGAGGTGTCGTCCGCAAACTTCAGAAGCTTGACGGACTGGTGACTGGAGGTGCAGCTGTTGGTGTACAGGGAGAAGAGCAGAGGAGAAAGAACGCAGCCCTGGGGGGGATCCGGTGCTGATGGTCTGTGAGTCGGAGACGTGTTTCCCCAGCTTCACATGCTGCTTCCTGTCAGACAGGAAGTCAGTGATCCACCTGCAGGTGGAGTCAGGCACACCAAGCTGGGAGAGTTTCTCCTGAAGCAGAGCCGGGATGATGGTGTTGAAGGCAGAGCTGAAGTCCACAAACAGGATCCTGGCGTAGGTTCCTGCGGAGTGCAGGTGCCGGAGGATGTAGCGGAGGGCCAGGTTGACTGCATCGTGTACAGACCTATTGGCTCTGTAGGCAAACTGCAGGGGGTCCAGGAGGGGGTCGGTGATGTCTTTGAGGTGTGAAAGCACAAGGCGCTCAAAGGACTTCATAACCACAGAGGTCAGGGCGACGGGTCTGAAGTCATTAAGTCCTGTGGTCCTTGGCTTCTTAGGGACAGGGATGATGGTTGAGGTCTTGAAGCAGGCTGGCACGTGACATGTCTCCAGTGAGGTGTTAAAAATTGAAAATGAAATTCAGCCTTGGTGCAGAATTACAGCCACTAGAGCCAGTCCCACAATGAGCTTTCCTTAGGATGTGCCATTTCTGTGTCTGTAGCTTTAAATGCTATTGAGGAGGAGAGAGGGGGGCAAGGTGGAGGGTGGGGGGGTGGCCTTGACCAACTGCCACTTTGCTTGTTTGCAAGCCATGATGTCTATCTCTTTCTCATGGGCGGGCAAAGCAGAGAAAGGGGAGGTAACCTTTCCCCTTATGACATCATCAAGGGAAGATTCCAGATTGGTCCATCTGAGCTTTCATTTTCTCAAAGGCAGAGCAGGATACCCAGGGCTCGGTTTACACCTATCACCATTTCTAGCCACTGGGGGTCCATAGGCAAGCTGGGGGAACTCATATTAATGTTAAAAAAAAACTGAAAAAGTGAAATTGTCATGCCATGGGACCTTTAAGAGTGAAATAAGTTTAATGAACATGGTGCATGATAGGTTGGTCTTTGGGGATTAGACTCTATAGTAATGTTAAATTATAAGGGTATAAGGGGTATAGAGACCATGGATATATAGGAATATGGAGTCTAAACACTGGTGGTCGTGATAAAGGGATAAAGGAAGAGAAGAGCTGGATGGATGTGATGTGAAGCTGGGCTTCTGATGGAGGAACGCTGAGCGCTGGGAATGATAAGAACTGGAGGTGAATGGGGTGGAGGAGGGTTGCATCAATTTTGCCTGAAATGACAAAAATCTGGTTGGTTTAACCGAAAGAGTAAACGCCCACATTCAGCTGAGGACAATGCAGCTGATTAGGTTGGAAGCGAGAGAGAAATGTGATGCATACAAGTCTTCCTGAAAAAACTTATGCTGAGCTTTATTACAATTCAAGTCAATTTGATGATAAAAAAAAGAACAGTGAATAAGGATTTATTGTGTGTAGCCGGTTGAAAATATGTACAAAAGGTATTTTCAAGGCAATCAAAAGGGATTTTAATAGAAAAAAGGGGTTGGTCATTTTTTTGAATATTTTACAAAATCCATTGAGAATTTCCCCTCTGATTGTCTGAATGAACAATAGACCCTTTTCCCTGCAAACATCGTGAAGCACAGGCGTTACTAATTATATTAACAATGGCTCGGTTCTTTTCAAGTGCCCCAGTAAGCCACGGCAGTGTGGCAGTGAGCCAGCATGCCATCATTCATTGTATTATTTACACCTGTGCTTTTCCTACAGTGACATTTCAACATGTCCTCGGTGAGAAATGACTATCAGACTGGTCTTCTGAGTGTCTGAGTACAAACAACAGCACTAAAAAAAAAAACTTATGATACAACACTGTTAGAGCATATTTAATTTGTCTTAGGACGCTTTCACACCTGCCTCGTTTAGTTCGGTTGAATCCCACTAGAGTTTGTTTGTCCCGCTGGTGCAGTTCCTTTGGGCACGTAAGAACGTGATCTGACCTCGAACCGCACCAACTATATACTCTCCAACTCCAACTCTGCAAGTCTGAGCTAATCTCTCCTGTAGTCAGGTGTGCTTTGCAATCTGACGTGCAAGCAGAACATGCAAACTGTAGCAGCTTGCAGTGTTTCTCTCACAGAAATAGACTGCGGTTAAGCTCGCCGTCCGTCACTCAGATCTCCGTGGTCAAACCAGCTGCCGCTAAAGTTGGAGACAGACGCCGGCAGAGCAGAGCCAAGTCTCGGTGACCAGAGCAGATGTAGTAACGTCGCTCGCGAAACAATGTCTGATTATTTAAATGAGCTGGTTTGACCATGGGGATGCAAGAAATATCGGAAGTCCAGGACACAGGACCTTTTTTACTTTCTTTCCCCAGACACATCCGACCAATAAGAGGAGTAAACGTTCTTGCGTGATTTGTATTGACGTATTTTGGTACGCTTGGATTTTTCCAGGTGTGAAACGAAACCGAACCAAGGGGAAACCGCTCCAACTTTACAAACTCATTAACTGATTCTGACCAGATCAAAACTAGTCTTAAAACGATAATGGTAGTTTATCCAATGAGTCAGTGTCCTAAAAGGTTGACAACAATTGCTGTATCACTTTCCAACTCATCGCTTTTAGCAGGCAGGACAGTTCCCAGTAATGAGCGGGGAGGTGTAGTCGGTCTGTGGCTGGGTGAACGACACTGTGGTTGGCTCTTTGAAGTTTGTTGTTAACTCACTCTTAACTGTGGAAAAGCATCTAATGGTGTGAAGGTTGGTGCAGTTGTTTTTAGTGGATTGTGCTGCATCCATTATTGAGCCAGCCTTTTTGAAGTTGTCAAAAATAATTACTATTCCAACAGCACAACTGTACCATACTGTAATTGTAGCTAGACACGATTGTTTCCCCAACGCTGAGCATCTTTTTTCCCATCATATAGCTCCTGTATAGTTTTAATAATCCCACAAGGGAAATTACATTTTTTTCAGATTACACACAGGCCTGAAATACACACACATGCTCAGGACCTATACATGCACAAATAGAGAGATGTTAGAGTAAAGGGGCTTTCCATGGGTTGGCGCCCCGAGCAGGTGGGAGTTTGATGCCTTGCTAACCAGCTACCAGTCCACATTCTGTCCACCGTTGGTAACCCTCCGGTTCCCAATCCAAGTCCCTATTGACTGAGCTAGACTGAGCAGAGATAAAAAAAAAAAGTATTTTAAATGATCATGTGCCGAGTTGACTAGTGATTTTAGATTTGCGAACCAATCGTTCTTTATCCCGCTTAGCAAACGGGAGTGAATCCTAAATCCTGCTTCTGTATGGTGCATGCGCAGTTGTGCAGAAAAGCCAGGATAATTTACGAGAGCCACTGCTCCAGACTCTCGTTCAGCGTGACTCTCCGCCAGGCTCTGGTCACAGAAAACAAGCCAAACACAGCTGTCACTCATCTGGCCATAGCAATGTGTGGATGAAACATTACGTTTTTTAATTTGACTCATTTAGTGCTAAAATGTATGCATTAGTGTGGTGCTGTTGCTCAGATACACTCAGCTGACATTTTAGGTTAAAATGAGCTTTGAGACTATGAGCTATGTTGGATTTATTTTTATCTTTTGGGGACTAATTAATGGCTGCTGCACCTTTAGAACTGTTAGTCCGTTGATTGATACTGCTGTTCACTCTCTGGCATATTATGACATTATTCTGTTATTCTGTTACTCCCACTCATATTAATACTCAAATTTCTAGAGGCTCAGGCCGAGGAGGGGGAGTTGCAGCCATATTTGACTCAAACCTGTTAATTAATCATAAACCTAAACTAAATTATAACTCTTTTGAAAGTCTCGTTCTTAATCTTCAACATCCAACATGGAAAACAGTACAGCCTATTATATTTGTTGTTGTCTACCGAGCACCAGGTCCATATTCAGAATTTTTATCTGAATTCTCAGAGTTTTTATCATGTGTAGTCCTAAAATCAGACAAAGTACTTATTGTAGGTGATTTTAATATCCATGTGGACGTTGACAGCAATAGCCTTAGTACTGCTTTCAACTCACTACTAGACTCAATTGGTTTCAGTCAGAGTGTGAATGAGGCCACGCACTGTTTTAACCACACCCTTGACCTAGTGCTGGCATATGGCATCAAAATTGAAGATGTAATAGTATTCCCGCAAAATCCTTTATTATCAGACCACTTCTTAATAACTTTCGAATTCTTACTACCCGACTATACAAAATCAGATAAAAGCTTCTACACTAGAAGCCTATCTGACAGTGCTATAGCTAAATTTAAGGAAGATATTCCAACAGCACTAAACTCATTACCGTGCCGTAATATAACAGAGGATCTTTATGTAAAATTTAGTCCCTCTCAAATTGATAATTTCGTAGACGGTGCTACGGGCTGCCTACGGACTACTTTAGACTCTGTTGCTCCCCTTAAAAAGAAGACGATGAAGCAAAGGAAACTAGCACCTTGGTATAACTCCCAAACTCGTAAATTAAAGCAAATCTCGCGCAAACTTGAAAGTAAATGGCGTTCCACCAAACTGGAAGAATCTCGTTTAGAGTGGCAAGACAATCTGAAAACCTATAGGAAGACCCTAAGAAAGGCCAGATCAGACTACTATTCATCACTAATAGAAGAAAATAAGAACAACCCAAGGTTTCTTTTCAGCACTGTAGCCAGGCTAACAGATAGCCACAGCTCTATTGAGCCATCTATTCCTATAGCTCTTAGTAGTGACGACTTCATGAGTTTCTTTAACGATAAAATTATAACAATTAGAGATACTATTCATCACCTCTTGCCCTCAACCTCTAACGGGTCACCTTTAACTGACAGACTGCTAGAAAGAACGACTAGACCTGACATATACTTAGATTGCTTTTATCCTATAAACCCTCAACAATTAATGCTAAAGGTCTCTTCAGCAAAGCCATCTACCTGTCTCTTAGACCCCATCCCAACGAGGCTACTTAAAGAAGCGTTACCCGTGGTTAACACTTCATTGCTAGATATGATAAATATGTCTTTATTGACAGGTTATGTACCGCAGTCATTTAAAGTAGCTGTGATAAAACCTCTACTGAAAAAACCCACCCTCGATCCTGAGGTCTTAGCCAACTATAGACCTATATCTAACCTTCCCTTTCTCTCCAAGATCCTTGAGAAAGTAGTCGCTAATCAGTTATGTGATTTTCTACATAGCAATAGCTTATTTGAGGACTTTCAGTCAGGATTTAGAATGCATCATAGCACAGAGACGGCACTGGTGAAAATTACTAACGACCTTCTAAGTGCTTCAGACAAAGGACTTGTCTCCGTACTTGTCTTATTAGATCTTAGTGCTGCATTCGATACTATTGACCATACCATCCTGTTACAGAGACTGGAACATTTAGTTGGCATTACAGGACTCGCACTAAGCTGGTTTAAGTCCTACTTCTCTGATCGATCGCAATTTGTTAATGTTAACAATAAACCCTCCAATTACGCTAAAATTAACCATGGCGTTCCTCAAGGCTCAGTGCTTGGACCAATTCTATTCTCCTTATATATGCTTCCTCTAGGCAATATTATTAGGAAACACTCAATTAACTTTCACTGTTATGCGGATGACACCCAATTATATCTGTCAATTAAGCCAGACGAAAGCGGTCAGTTAGCTAAACTTGAAGCATGCATTAAAGATATAAAATCCTGGATGGCATACAATTTCCTGATGTTAAACTCAAACAAAACCGAAGTTATTGTGCTGGGCCCGAAACACCTACGAACCTCATTAGCCGAAGATATAATTACTCTGGATGGTATTGCCCTGGCCTCCAGTACTACTGTCAGAAATCTAGGAGTTTTTTTTGATCAGGATATATCCTTGATGCCCATCTAAAACAAACCTCTAGAACAGCCTTTTTTCACCTTCGTAATATTGCTAAAATTAGGAACATCCTGTCTCAAAACGATGCTGAAAAACTAGTCCATGCATTCGTTACTTCCAGGCTGGACTACTGTAATTCCTTATTAGTGGGGCAGATAAGGGGGAAAATCGTTCACAAGTGGATACAAGCACCCAATTTGGTGTGGTTATCCATCTGGGGCCAATAATTAGAAAAATAACGTTAGCCACCTGATTTTTCAAAATGGCTGCCATTTTCCAAGATGGCCGCCATTTCTGGCATTGGAAAACACGTATCTTGCCACATAATTTTACTCATGGGACATATTTCAAGGTTTTTACCTTTGAATCCTATGTTTTTGACTATGAGGATGTCACATACATATCTATTTTGCGTTTCGAGAGTCTTTTTGTGGTATTTAGAGTAAATAATGTGAAAAAAACAAGCATAAAACGTGACATAATTCCAAGAAAAAAATTATTACGAAGTATGCCAAAGTAACAGGAGGTTTTATGTTATTTACTTTTTTGGAGACACATACAATTATTGTATTTATGTTCTTTGTATTTATGTGTGTGATTACATTTATGTTCATTAAGGCCAACATTGCTAGTCCTGGCACTTACAGCTGCACAGTGCTGTACAGGTAAGACCAAAGTGATAGCATTTACATCTTCCGTGGCATTCTGCTTTGCATCCACATTTGGTCAGTTGCTCTGCCATAGATCACCTGTCTTGGTCCAACCCCACTCAGAAGGACTCAGTATTTCTGGCTGGCATACAGTTGCTTGATTCCAGATGCAGCCTGCCTGGTAGGCTGAATGCTTTACATGCTGCAGCAATGCTGCTTGAGTTGGAGGAATGGCTTCATATGGCCTTTGCTTTCTGGCAAACAAGTCCAACCTGGCTTCATCTACTCCTCCTGCTTCGCTGGATCTATCGTACATCATGATCACAAACTTCTCTAAAATCTTTATGTCGCCATCATCCATTCTTGGAGGGTAGTGGCTAAGCTGGCTGAAGATTTCAGAAGCTTTGTCCAATATATTCCATGTTTGCCAAGCAGTCTTCTTCCCTTTGCCACAGAAGGCTGAAACAACATCACAGCCAGTGAATGCATGAAAGAAGAGAATACCGCTGATTTTCTCCCTTCCAATACATTGATAGAGGTCATGTACAGGGATCCATCTTTGGTTCACTCCTTGGCCAAAAGCGAGCCACAATTGTTGCAGACCAATGTCCTGAAGAACTGGCAGAACACTGACTGCAATAACAAGAACGTCTGTGTCACTGGCTTTGACCATAAGGTTTTTGCTGCCATTTTTGGCTGCATGTTTAGCGTGGACAAAGATCCTAGTGTCAGCTTCCTCATGACTACATGGACTTACATCATCTAGGTTGATGGAGTGGTTGCTGACAGCTTGAGCCTCTTTGGTCACTATAACCACATTTGGTGTTAAAGTTTCTGCAATTCTGTCAGCTAGGAAGTGGAACAGCTCAGTTTTATTCTCATCATCTCTGAGAAAGTTCTGCCAGTTTGTGGGTATTTTGCCATTGCTGGTCACTTTGCGTCTGGCTCCATGTCCTCTCTTTGACCTAGCTTCTGCCTTCAAACTAGATTGTTGGTAGATGTCAAAGACTATGTCTGTTCTTTTGTATTTCACTGAGTATGCCTCTATTTTGGGGAGAACCTCAAATGCAGCGTAGTGGTCAAATGTTTTTGAGCTCCGTGGTGGCAAACTGTTCACCAGCGCTGAGCCATCAATAATGATGGTTTCTGCTTCTGGTTCAGTGTCGGGGGTTTTGACAAGAGACTCAAGGATGGCAGCCAGCTGAGATTTCTGTCCACTGTGGAGCTTCCCACCATCACTCAGGGCAGCAGGGAATGGCTGATTCTCATGTCTAAAGAACTCCTTCAGATCACATTCTCTGCTCTGGCATGAGACAAACAGTTTGGAGAAGAGCTGGCAGTCCTCCTTCAGCACCTTTTTCTTCAAAGAATTGACAGAGGCTCGTTCCTGATGGAAGGAGTTCATGCAGTTCTTCTTGATTGGCTCATAAAGTTTGGGTTCTTCTTCTTCAAATCCTTTCATGAACTGTTGGAAACGGGTTTTGCCTCTCTCATAGTGCATATGAATCAATGCAGCTGCACTTGGGTTTGCAATATCCTTTGTGTCTAGTGAAAACAGATCCTGGCTCTCTTCCTTGAAATGATTGCCCATATCTTTCATGACACTGGTTAGCTTGTTGACTTTGTCAAGAAACAACACTTGAGCTCGTTTGGTCTGCTCATGGTGGCTGGTGTGTTCTGTACCTTCTTTGACTCCAGATGCTGCATCGTACTGCAAAACCAAGCAGCTGACTTCAGGACCAGCTACCATCCACCTTCTTAGGGCTGATGGATCTTCAGTCAAACCTATTGCACCCCCACTTCCCTTGATGACAGCATTGGCCTGTTCATGAGCTTGGTCTATGGCCATTGCAGAGAACTCTCTGCTTGATTTGTGCACAACAAATTTTCCACTCTGAAACTCCTGGGCTAGCTGAGGGTGTTTATGTTTCAGGGTCATCATGTCTCTGAGGTGGACTGGAAGCCAGCGTGCATAATTCACATTGTTGTTGGAAAAAAAGTATGGTATTAACTCAGCCAGTGACTGACAGTACAGGCTGAAGTTGGCTTCCCTGAACGATCGGATCAGCAGGAGGATCACAAGTTCCATTGAAAACACCAAATGCCAGAACTGAAATTGGGGGCTTTGTAGTTTGCGATTCTCACACCAAGCCTCAAATTCGAGCATGGCCTCATTATTGTGAACCGTCTCATTGGTGTAGTCATTGTAAGCTGCCTGCAGAAGCTTGTACAGACAGCATGCCGTTATCTGGTGCATTTGTCATGTTTTAGTGGTGCTTGAAGCTGTTAAAAATGATTCTGCTGTTCCAGAGGATGCTATCCCTGCCTCGACCAGAGCCCCTGTCCAACCACTGTCCTGAAGTAGAGTTCCGATTGACCTCAGTGCCGCCATCTCAATATGTAGGCCCCCAAACATGATGACAAAGTTGTCTTCACCATACTTCTCAGGCCAATGCCACTGCACCTGCTTGGCTACTGCATAAATAGGTTGGTCAGCAGCAATAACAGGTACCTGGCCTGGGTTCAGGAATGCTACAAGCAACGGTCTTTTATCAACCGCAGAAAGCCATGTAATAAATCCAATGTAACACATGCTTTAAAACATTACTTTTTTCAAATATCCCACAAATTCACCTGAAATTCCTTAACATTTCATAATTTTATAATTTAACATTAATTTAACATTAGATCTCACCATTAGACTTAACTATTGATATAATTAGTTTATGATTTTGAGTATAGTCTCATTGTAATTCTTGACCATCAAAACATAGGGGTAAATATCACCTATTGTGATTTATCATGTTTGATTCAAGAGATATGATGGAAAATACATAATTTGGTTATGGCGGAATCCAAAATGGCCACCACAGCTGTCTAAAGGCCTTCATTTATGTTGCATGTGGTATCATTGTAATCGTTGACCATCAAAACATAGGGGTAGACATCATCCTTTATGCAGTTGAATGTTTTGTTCAGGAGATATCATGCAAAATACATAATTTGGCTATGGCGGAAAGTAAAATGGCCGCCGCCGCCGCTGACATGACGTTTTTTTGCGATGGCTAACGTACTTTTTTGAAAGAGCACTATCCAGTGAGTAATTGTGCCAATTTTGGTGCTTGTATCCACAAGTGAACGATTTCCCTAAAAAATGGCACTTAGCTGCTCCACTATATTATCAGGATGCTCAAATAAAACCCTTAGGACTCTCCAGCTGATCCAGAATGCTGCAGCGCGTGTTCTGACAAGAACTAAGAGAAGAGATCATATTTCTCCTGTATTAGCTTCTCTCCATTGGCTTCCTGTAAAATCCAGGATTGAATTTAAAATCCTTCTTCTGACCTACAAAGCTCTAAATGGTCAAGCTCCTTCATATCTTGAGGACCTCTTAGTACCATATTGTCCCACTAGAGCACTACGCTCCCAGAATGCAGAGTTACTTGTGGTTCCTAGAGTCTCTAAAAGTAGAATGGGAGGCAGAGCCTTCAGCTATCAGGCTCCTCTCCTGTGGAACCAGCTCCCAATCTGGGTTCGGGGGGCAGACACCGTCGCTACATTTAAGACTAAACTGAAAACTCTCCTCTTTGATAAAGCTTATAGTTAGGGAGTGAGGAGTTGCAGTGAACGCCTAGACCGGCGGGGCAGGGTGTATAGCTGCAGACACAGCACCCCTGCTTTTCTGTGCTTCTCTTTACAGTCATCAGATTTACCTATCGTATAATCAATAATATAGTGCCTCTCCTAGTTATGCTATTATAATTCTAGACTGCCGAGGAAGTTCCTTCCTTCTTATGACACGCTCTTTTCTTTTGTTTCCTTTTATGCACATCCTGTCCCAGAAATGACAGGATGTCGAAGTGACAGGATGTTGAGAGAGTCCTTATGTTTCTTCTTCGCCCAGAACATCGCCTCGGATTAGGGTGACACCAAGACCTGGGTCTTGGGTACAGCTGTGGCTATGGACCTGCTACACCCTGCTCCGCTCTGCGATTCCCTGCAATGTCCGGCTACGTCCTGCTGCGTCCTGCCGCGTCCACCCATGATCTGCTGTGCCACGCTACATCCCGTACCGTCATAACCCCAACCATCAGACACCGCCCACCAAGAGTCTGGGTCTGCCGAGGTTTCTTCCTAAAAGGGAGTTTTTCCTCGCCACTGTCGCAATAGCCACTGCTAATGCTTGCTCTTGGGGGAACTATTGGAATTGTTGGGGCTTTGTAAATTATAGAGTGTGGTCTAGACCTACTCTATCTGTAAAGTGTCTCGAGATAACTCTTGTTATGATTTGATGCTATAAATAAAATTGAATTGAATTGAATTGAATTGAATTGAATTATTGCAATGTTCCCTAACCAACCAGGGCTGTTTGACCACTTTGAATTCACTTAAATAAAATGTTATGTATAGTGTAGAATCATAACAGAAGTTATTTTGGGATACTTTACAGTATACACCACTACACTATAATTTAAAGAGACCCAACAATTCCCCCCAAGAGCAAGCATTTGGTGTGATGGAAAAACTTACTTTTAACAGGCAGAAACCTCAGGCAGACCCTGGCTCTTGGTGCGCGGCCTTGTGTATCAATTGGTTTGTTGCCCTACCGTAGGCCAGACATCCACTATAGGCCAGGCATCCACTAGTGGCAATTAGTTTGATCTTATTATACAGTATAGCAAAATATCCTTGTATTGTATTTTAACGCAACCTCTTTCAAGGCTTTACTATTATTCAGGATATGTTTATATGGAACAGAAGTAGTAAGTTCATACAAATGATTTAAACATTCAGATTTCTGATCGTCTTTGCAGGCATGTCTGCTCAGCATGCAGTCTTTGTCATTTCTTTACTGAGGTACAGGTATTACCTATGACCAGTGTCAGACTTTCACTTACTCCTGTATTTACAATTTACCACATTGCCTTACAGTGAGTATGTTTACAGGCACAGTAATATTCCACTTATTCAAATATGACAATATTCCGAATCTGATGCAGGTCATGTTAACAGCATAAGCCGTTTGGATAATCAGAATAAGGCCTTTTCCCAAATATAGCATTTTCTGATTAAGTCGTGGGGGATATGCCGGTTGTATTCGGATTTTAGAGGCATTCTTTGGACATGTATACAGTGACAGTGAGTACATTCAGAATGCGTCAATCAGGGTTTTTACCGCAGTTTGTGACAGTTTTCCGGCCTTTGCCTGTTTACGGCTTAAGGTCAGCTCTGTGAGTTACTACGGTTGTAGTTAAACAAAATACCAAAATACACAATATATACAAAATAGCCTCGGGAAGGAACTTGTTTTGGTGGACCGTGTTCGTTCAAAAGTTGTTTTAGTTGTGCAACAGAAAACTCAAATTGGACAGAGAGTCTAGCTAGCTGTCTCAATTCACCCTGCAGAGATCTGAGGAGCCATAATACTCATGAATCCACCGGAGTTTAGAACGGCAACACACAGAAAGTGGAAGGTGACAGACATCTGACCGAAAATGAGGGACATCCGGCGGATCATGCGGCGGCACCAGAGCATCCCGTAAATGAATCTTGTTGATATAGACTAGTTTGTTTGTAAATGTAATGTGCACAATGGAAGTCAGTGTGGCATTCAGACTTAAAATAGATTGAGCATCTGAAATGCCCTTCCAGATGGTCGCACTACACTGGATAAAAACGGCCCTGATACCAACAATACAATTGAACTCTGAATTAAACTCTGACCTTTGACCTCCTCTCTCTGTTTCAGGTAAAGATACCAGTGGGCCTGACGAGAGCCTACTAAGCGGGGGGTCTGGTGGGATCAGCATGGGAGGCCTCAAATCTGTCCTTGAAGACGCTGTGTCGCCAGCCTTCGGCGCCACCATCATCATCATCATCACGGTCATCGTGTCTGGCAGTGCCTACCTCTGCTTCCTCAAGTACGTCTGTGCCGGCTGCTGCAAGCCTATGCAGGTGGCCCCTACTGTGGACGTGGACCACACCAAGGTGGAGGAGCAAGTGTAGCGAGGTGAAGAGATGGAAAAGTGACACAGACAGACAAAAGGAGACAAAATCAGTTAGCAACAAGCAATGCTTTCCATTGGATTGGTGTGATTGGTTGAGGATGCTAAATTGAACCGATCATCAATCAACCTTTCTGGCCTCTGCAGATCTGCAACTCTCCTGAGCACAGTGTGTCACAGAGAACTCTTGTTGGCAGCATAGGCAAGGTCAAACACGGCTATTTCCACTGTTTTCTTTTCTGGTAAACCCATCTGTAACATTTGTAATGGTTTCCTGTAGCTTAAACAACTGAATCAAGGGCTCAGCCAGCAGATCTGTATTAACATGACAGCCAGTCATCTCTGTCTTGACTGTGTAGAAAACAGCAAATCATTGCAGGGTCAAATCAACATAACTGTAAGGCTAAATGCCTGCTTAATGTTTCATCAGAGGATTTCTGTCGTGACATTGGCCTGGTCAATTTGGCATGTTTAGCCTTATCCCTCACAACAAATGTTAAGCCTGTTTCACAATCACAATCAGGATGTCTTAGATGAGTTCAGGAGCATGGTGGGGAAATAATTGAACGGGGGTTCATCAAACCTCAGGAGCTGCAAGGCTCCATATTAACCCTGTTGACAGGTCTTGAACCAGCGAAATCAGCCATCCCATCATCTTGTGGACACTTGTACACATTCATCAGCTTGTGTCAACACAGCACAGTCTGCATATATGTGCTTGTCAATTGTGCTACTGATTTATTTATGCTGAGCCCAGTAGTTTGGAAAATCTGAGTATTGTAAATTCTCATATGAAAGCTGGTATTGAAATAATGACCAAGTCTCAAATAATAGCCATTGGCCAGCACAAACAAAGGCCAGTCGCTGATAAAGGTTGGGTAAAACCATTGAGGAGGTATTGTAATGGCGTAAATTCAGAATAATGTTCATGTCCACAGCACTAATTCCAAGGCATACTCTCAGGCCTACATTTGGAACATGCTTAAGAAATGCTTTTATTCATATTATCCTCTTTTCCCTTGTTAACGTAAACACAACACTTCCTCCATTTGTGTACCTGTCTTGATAAATTCAGTACACCCTAGTTAGCGTCCGTCACCCTAGTTTTTGCGGTGTGACACTCACAGATACATAACTACTTGTGTAGGTATATTTATTTAAACATAAACATGCCTTAAATGATCTACATATCTACACATTAGAAAATAAACTGATAATCTCTTGTACGGTAAAACTTAATTTAAAGACCTTAAACCTGTCTCCCTCACCCTCTACACCAGGGGTGGCGAACCTGTGGCTCTTGAGCCGTATGCGGCTCTTTGCCTGCTCCTTTGAGGCTCTTACTGTGTGGCTGGGGGCTGTGTTATTGGTGGATTTATTTTTATTCTTTTTTTAACTTTTTGAAACATTTCAGATAAGTACAAAAAAAATGGAATGCACTTGCCAATACATTTGCCAATTATTTTAAAATAAAAAATAATGCAGCAGAGTTTTGAGGACAAATTCTGCAACCCGAGGAAAAAAAAGGTGCCACAGATCACCTTCCTCATTAACCCTTTCACTGCTGAATCAGATTGTTTGAAAGCCCCTCTAGTGACAAATGAGTGAAAGAGTCGCTTCGAGTGGCACAACCGAGTTCTAGCAAGACCTGAAAAGGATTGTGGATAACAAAGACTGTCAGATTTCCCACTGAGTCAATCTAAGTAAGAAAAAAAAACTATGAAAACTGCTATGTATTATGACTGTCATCAGATCTGGAAGGCACTGTTGCTGTTGTAGTGTGGACGTGCATGTGTTGTGTGGCTTTTTGCTATGGTGCAGGTTTTTTTGTGGCTCTTTATGCTGAACTGGTAGGCCACCCCTGCTCTACACCATGGTTGGTGCTAGACTAAAGACAGAGCCCCCTAGCAAGCAAGCTAGCTTACCAACCAGTAGGCTGGCCGGCCGGCCACTAAATTAGTAAAATTTCACAACTTAATGTTTCATTCATACACTCTTGTCAAAGCGTAGGATAGCACATTGCTATCGCCAGATGACAGATAACTTTGTTCAGCTTATTTTTCTGGAACAAGTACAGTATAGCATGAAAATATGGTGGTGAAATTACAGTAGCAAGCTAGCTAACTAACTAGACATGGTGGCTACTGGTTTAGTTTATCTTGTAGGAGTGTAGACTGGGTTGTTCTTTTTGTTTGTCTTGTAGGAGTTTTTGTATTGGTTTTCTTTTTTGACGTAGCTATTACTAATATTATTACTGTTATTCACCAACCATTTGGGTAGGGGAAATGTCAGGTGTATTGTTTGTTCGCTGTGGATATTCGACCATACTCAGTGATAGAGAATACCGAATTAAAGCATATGGTCAAAGTGCTTGAGCTAAATCGAAAACAAAGCCTATAGTGACCCTAAAAGCGAGAACCGAACCATTTTGTGTATGTGCGTTACACCCTTTTTACAGTCTGTGGTTACATCTCTATGCTACAGAGGTCAGAGACTTAGTTTGGTGCTTTTCATAATCAAATTCAAGCTACCATCAGTTAATCAATTAAAAGCCTATCAATAAAGCAGAGGCTGGAAAATTTTCATTGGCAATAGCTTAACATCAATTGGAAAAAAAAGAGCAAAGTGGAACACCTGAAATTAATTAGTGAATGTAAACAGTATTTTTGTTAAAGTAACTATATGTAACTTTTAAATGTTTCTAAAACTGTGTAATTTTTTATCTGATGATCATAAATGACCTGTAACAGCAAACAAGAGTCACAAAGTCACAAAATGAATTACCGCAGGTAGACCTGCTCTACAGTCACACATTCTGACGGGTGACAGATTTCGGCATAACACCGGAAAAGCCTGTGTTATTGTATCCAGCCTGGTAAATGGTAGCAGGAGATAACTTTATATAGGCCTAATTTTATTTTAATTGTATTTTAGAAATTATCTGTTGTAGGCTGATACTGGGGCAGGGCCATCACAGAAAAAAGGAAATTAAACGAAGAACAACTAAAAGCTAAAAGGGAATGTGACAGATGACGGGCCAAAACCATTGCAACTATGTGAGAACGGTAACTCAGTAATACAGTGGCCAATACAGCACCGTAAGGAAAAGACCTTTACCACAGCAGGTGTGGTAAAAACACTACCGCTTTTGTCAAAAGCGGCTGCTAGAATGAACACAAACTGAAAGTTACATATAGCCACTTTAAGAAAAGAAATGGACAATATTCTAAATGTATCAAAACAACATGTAAGTATTGAGAAAGTGTTGAGTTAGCATTGCTAAGCCTCTGTCCTGATTTTCGCAGGGTTGATTTTCATACATTGAGAATTTATTGCTGTTGGGCATTCACACCTAAGCGATGGATGTTTGTGTCTCTGGACATAGAGCTGGCCCCGTGTATGCAACCCAGTCTCACGGCAGTTTGTGAAATGGTGACGTTATTTAATCTATTCATTCGTGTTCACAGGGACGTTTTTCTCATTTCTTTCGTGGTGGCCAGCACGAAAATGTAAAGTAATGTATTTCAATGGGAAGCATATTTCGTGATCACAGCACGAATACGGTAGGGAGTAGAAAAGCCGAAAATCCGCGTAGGGAGGTTGGTCGGGGTGGTGGATGGGTCAAACAACACAGGACTTTCACCTGGGGATCGCGTCCCGCGTGTGGCATTTTGTTTCCCCGTTGTCTTCCTAATCGCAACCGTCCCGTTATTGTCGTGCATCCCCAGTGGCCGTCTCCTGGCGTGTGAGGCGTCCTGTCCCTGTTGTGTTTTTCCTAAACCCAACCTCCGCCATCCCGTTATTGTCACGTGTCCCCCGCGTCCGTCTCCCGACGTGTGAGGCGTCCTTTCCCCATTGTTTTTTTCCTAAACCCAACCTCTGAATAGATGGTTCCCATTTCGTGCTGGCCACCACGAAAAAAACGAGATAAACGTGTTTTTGTACACGAATCAATAGATTAAAAATAACGTGACAATTACACGAACTGCCATGAGACTGTGTTGGTGTATGACACGCTTGGCTAAGAACTAGTACGTATTTATTGAATATTACTATGAATGTGTATCTCATACACTATAGGTGTATTCACCACACTGTAGGCTTATTAAATTATTAAAAATTAAAACATTTTACCATGACTGTTTATATGCTTTTAGGGAAACTCAACTGGTGTCAAAAACCAATTTATATGGCTATAATAACCATGATAAATGGGAAGGTTCTCTTGATGATTTGGACGCTCCATATTGTTTTTGTAGAAAACCTTTTTTCAAACGTGGCACGCACTTACCAGGCAGGGCGTGTGTAAAAAAAACAAAAAACAAAAAAAACCTATTAAGTAGAGCTGGGCAATATGGAAAAAAAAAATCAAATATCGCGATATTTTCGACCAAATACACACACAACACTTGTGTCATTGTCACGGTTGTGGTTTCTCTCATGTTCCGCTGTGACGTGCAGCCAGATGTCGCTAGCTCCGGGGGGGGAACCACAGGCTTAGTGGCCATGACGGAGACAGCAGAGGACAGCAGAGCAATGTTGTTCTGCGCACACTGGTGCGCACGGTAGGTGAGGTGGGCATGGACCTGATCCTGGGGGGATACCGTTGTGGGCTTCTGTCGGCCGAAAAAAGTGGCCTTCGAAAGCAGGACAGAGGCCAGGAACTCGGGTGGAGATCTGACGGCAGGATGTAGCCGGTCCGTCAGCCGGTACACAGGTGGACACCGCTGTACTTCGAAGTCTTCATACTGCTTGTTGCTGAAGAAAAATAGGGAGCAGATTTCTGGTCTTGCAGCTATGATATACAGTAACAACGGACGTAAGAGAGGCCCGTGCAGGACACAAGGGCGTGAAAGAAATCTTAACGACTGTGCATGTGTGAGGGATAAACCCAAAAGCAACAGCTCTTAGAGGGCGAAGCCTATATGAAATAGAACTCAAATTGTTGTTGTAAAGTACCCTTCTACCCCCAATGGCTAAGACTGCAAATAATGTGTGAAACATCATATAGGCATTATTAAATGTACTTATCCTGAATATGTTCAGTAAAAAAGTGAGAAGGGACAGTATAAAAATGATCGGGGTTGAGGGGGGCTGAAAACTGTCTGATCTTCCTTCTGATAGCTGGAGCAGCTTTCATGAATTCACCTGGAATTCCCAAACCGCAAGTAAGTCTGTTTCTTACTGCCACGGCTTTTCACATACTGTAGAGCCTAACGTTAGCTACGATAATTCATTAACGTTAACTAACGTTAGCGCTTGTTCCAGCGGACCTTTAGATTTCATAGGCACACTAATTCAGAACTATAAAAGTATGCATGACCAACTAGCAGCCCAACATGGAGGGAGTTTGATTGGAAGATCAAAATGAGGTATTTTAACACTCCAGCTATTACCTCAAAGTACAGTAATACTTCGGAGAGATGTTGGAGGGGTGGCAGATTGGTGGGGGACTTTACACATATATTTTGGGATTGCCCAATGATTATAGATGATTATATATATTTTTGGAAGAATATCCAAAAGGAAATAAAACATGTTTTGGGTATTGACTTTAATTTAGATCCAGCATTGTACATATTTGTTGTAGTCCCAGATAACGTCGCAGATAGGAACTTGACTTCCTTACTGAGAATTCTGCTTTTAATAGCAAAGAAAATAATTACAGCTTCTTGGTTGAAGCCACAGCCTCCCAGTATAACGGAATGGAGAGAAAGGGTAAAAAGTGTGTTCATCATGGAGAAAATCACAGCGAGGTTGCAGCTCAAGTCAGACGGTTACCAGTAATACAAATAATGTCACTTTAGTCACCTCTTTTTTTTTCTTCCACTTAAGTTGTATTTTTACACCTATTGCAGTACAGTTGACAGTAAAGGTATGTACTCATTGCTACATGTTGCCCATGTTCCCTGCTTTTAAGAACGGAATATTTGAAGATAGGAGGTGAGGGCATGATTATATGTTAGAACTGAAACTGTACGAGTGTTTCCTAATGTATGTTGTGTGTATGTTCGAAATAAAAAAAGTAAAAAAAAAAAAAAAAAAAGTATGCATGACCACTAATTTTCTGCTGCTAAAAAGAAACAAAAGATCCAGAGATGAAGGGGGAAAAGACAAAAGCCTAATATTCAGATGACCACTGTTTCAAAGGATGTGTGTGTGAATTTTTTTTATTTTGGCCATTGGCCTACCATGTTGACAGGCTGCCAAGCAATTTGGATTGATTGAATATTTCCCTTTTATCAGAGCACTCTAATAGTGAGTAGAGCCTAAATATTTAGCAGGAACAATCTTTCTGTAACCCTGAAGGAAGTTAAAAAAAAAAAAATACAACTACAAGCACCTGCAAAGCTTCTATTGTCAATTTCAGTTTCACTTTGGAGGGATTGTTTTGAATACAAAAATGTATCTCACTTCCTGTGATTATTGCTTTAATGTTTATGGCAAAGAACTGGATTTCAAATTGTAAACAGACACGTAGAGGGGTGTCGGCCAAATTGGATTACAGGTGAAATATCGACAACACCACCTTGGGACTTTCACTCAAAGATTACTCAGAGCTTGGCATTCAAACCCAACTCCTTACTTTTAATTACTCATTTGTTTTTTTATATAGGGATTCCCTCGAACACTCAGGTCCAGGCAGGTGACACAACAGGTGGAACAAATCAAAAAAGGCGGGAAACAAACAAAGACAGGAAGAAAGCTAGACAAGACAAGGGAGACAAGACCGACTACAAAATAAAACAGGAAACCAAGCAAAACAGAGAAACAAGACTACACAATAAAACAGAACAAATACCAAAACCCTGACAGTACCCCCTCCCAAGGGACAGATCCCAGATGTCCAAAAAAAATACCAAAACAGAACAAAAGGCAACCCAGGGAGGGCACAGGGGGACCGGAGGAGGGACGAACGGAGGAACCAAAAAAGTCAAACGGGGCTAGAGAACAGAGTCACTGAGGCACAGGGAACAGAGAGCATAGAGGGCACTCAGGGGAAACAGAGGGCCGTAGAGGCCCGGGGGAAAACTGGGGGGCCACTCGGGGAAGGGAACAGGAAGGCCCCAGGACAGGGACAGAGAGGCCTCGGCAACAGGGGACAGAGAGGCCTCGGCAACAGGGGACAGAGAGGCCTCGGCAACAGGGGACAGAGAGGCCTCGGCAACAGGGGACAGAGAGCAGCAACGAAGGCAGAAGCCTTCAGGCGGCCGAACAGGTTGGCGAAGGTAGAGTCCCTCAGGCGGCCAAGCAGGACGGCGAGGACTCCGAGGCGGCCGTCGACGAGGGTAAAACCCCTCTGGAGGGCAGCGGCGAAGACCAATCCCATCAGAAGGCCGGCGGCGAAGGCGAATCCCTTCTGAAGACTGGCGGCGAAGGCGAAGCCTCTCTGAAGGCCAGCGACGAAGGCAAATCCCCTCTGAAGGCCGGTGGCGAAGGCGAATCCCTTCTAAAGGCCGGCGGCGAAGGCGAATCCCTTCTAAAGGCCGGCGGCGAAGGTGAATCCCTTCTGAAGGCCGGCGGCGAAGGCGAATCCCTTCTGAAGACCGGCGGCGAAGGCGAAGCCTCTCTGAAGGCCAGCGACGAAGGCGAATCCCCTCTGAAGGCCGGCGGCGAAGGTGAATACCTTCTGAAGGCCAGTGGCGAAGGCGAATCCCTTCTGAAGGCCGGCGGCGAAGGCGAATCCCTTCTGAAGGCCGGCGGCGAAGGCGAATCCCTTCTGAAGGCCGGCGGCGAAGGCGAATCCCCTCTGAAGGCCGGCGGCGAAGGCGAATCCCTTCTGAAGGCTGGGCAGGCTCAGCAGATGAAGGGGCAGCTGGGCTGAAGACAGACGACGGGTCAGCTGGGCTGGAGACAGGCGACAGGTCAGCTGGGCTGGAGACAGGCGACAGGTCAGCTGGGCTGGAGACAGGCGACAGGTCAGCTGGGCTGGAGACAGGCGACAGGTCAGCTGGGCCAGTGTCTGCCAACAAGGTAACAGGATCAGTAACAGACAAGGCAACAGGGTCAGGAGTTGGCAACTCCGCCGACAGGGTAACTGGAGCATTAGTCGGCCGGACCGCCGACAAAACACGGGGAGCAGGAGTCGGCCGGACCGCCGACAATACACGGGGAGCAGGAGTCGGCCTGACCGCCGACAGGACACGAGGGGCAGGAGTCGGCCTGACCGCCACAGGCAAAGTCTCATGGGGGCAGAACAAAGGCAAAGTCACTAGGGAGGTCTCTGGGACTCCGGAGACCAACAAAGCCTCAGGGACAGTCTCTGGGACGCCGGAGACCGGCAAGGCCTCTGGCTTGCCCGTAGACGTGGACTCAGGGAGGTCTGTCGACGTAGACTCAGGGAGGTCTGTCGACGTAGACTCAGGGAGGTCTGTCGACGTAGACTCTGGGAGGTCTGTCGACGTAGACTCTGGGAGGTCTGTCGACGTAGACTCTGGGAGGTCTGTCGACGTAGACTCTGGGAGAGTGGTCATCGAAGACTCTGGACGACTGGAAGACTCCAGCAGAGCGGTCAACGGAGACTCTGGAAGGCTGCACGTCAGCAGCGGTTCTGGGCGGCTGCACGTCAGCGGCGGTTCTGGGCGGCTGCACGTCAGCGGCGGTTCTGGGCGGCTGCACGTCAGCGGCGGTTCTGGGCGGCTGCACGTCAGCGGCGGTTCTGGAAGGCTGCACGTCAGCGGCGGTTCTGGAAGGGCGGTCATCGATGACTCTTGAAGAGCGGTCATCGAAGACTCTGGACGACTGGAAGACTCTAGCAGAGCGGTCATCGTAGACTCTGGACGGCTGCACGTCAGCGGAGATTCTGGAAGGCTGCACGTCAGCGGAGGTTCTGGGCAGCTGCTAGCCAGCTGGGGATCTGGGGAGCAGCTAGCCAGCTGGGGACCTAAGAGGCTGCTAGCCAGCCGAAGCTCGGGGCGGCTGCTAACCAGCCGGGATTCTGGGAAGCTGCTAGCCGGCCGGGAATCAGGAAAGCTGCTAGTCAGCTGGGGATAAGGAAGGCTGCTAGTCAGCCATGGATTAGGAGGACTGCTAGCCAGCCGGGGATCAGGAAGGCTGCTAGCCAGCCGGGGATCCAGGATCAAGGACAACCTGGGGACACTAGGGAACTCGGAAACATTAGGAAACTCGGGAACTCTAGGAAACTCGGGGAAACTAGGAAGCTTGGGGAAGCTAGGAAGGCTGCTAGCAAGCCTGGGATCTGGGAGAGTGCTAACTAGCCTGGACTCAGGAACACTAGGAAGCTTGGGGAAGCTAGGAAGCTCGGGGAAGCTGGGCAGTGCTGGGAAACTGGGCAGCTTGGGGACACTAGGAAGGCTGCTAGCAAGCCTGGGATCTGGGAGAGTGCTAACTAGCCTCGACTCAGGAACACTAGGAAGCTTGGGGAAGCTAGGAAGCTCGGGGAAGCTGGGCAGTGCTGGGAAACTGGGCAGCTTGGGGACACTAGGAAGGCTGCTAGCAAGCCTGGGATCTGGGAGAGTGCTAACTAGCCTCGACTCAGGAGGGCTGCTAGCTAGCTTGGGCACAAGGGGGCTGCTAGCCAGCCGGGGCTCAAGAAGGCTACTAGCTAGCCTGGATTCAGAAGAGCTGCTAACTAGCCTGGGCTCAGGAAGGTTGCTAGCTAGCTTGAATTCAGGGGGTTTGCTAGCTAGCCTGGATTTAGGAAGGTTGCTAGCTAGCCGGGGCTCAGGGAGGTTGCTAGCTAGCCTGGATTCTGGGGAGATGCTAGCTAGCGGGGAATCAGGGAGGCTGCTAGCTAGCCTGGATTCAGGGGGTTTGCTAGCTAGCCTGGATTTAGGAAGGTTGCTAGCTAGCCTGGATTTAGGAAGGTTGCTAGCTAGCCGGGGCTCAGGGAGGTTGCTAGCTAGCCTGGATTCAGGGGGCCTGCTAGCTAGCCTGGGCTCAGGAAGGCTACTAGCTAGCCCGGAGTCAGGAGAGCTGCACGCCAGCCCGGGAACAGAAGGGTTGCACGTCAGCTCGGGAACAGAAGGGTTGCACGTCAGCTCAGGCTCAGATACACAGGTTAGCTCAGGTACACAGGTCGGCTGAGGCTCAGGACAAAAAACAGGCATGGAGACGGGGAGGCGAAACTCCTGTGCTGTGGCCTGCCAACGTACCTCCATAAGGTGCCTAGCGAAGGCGGGGTTCTCCTCATGGAGGGAGCGGTAAAACCCAATCAAAAGTTTTCCATCCGAGTCCAGTGGATGAAAAACTGGCTTGAATTCTGCTGGGTCCATAGTTGGTCGGATCATTCTGTCACGTTTAGCGAGAGATTCAGGACCCAATTGCAGAGAGATACTAGCAGACAGGAGATGGTGCGAGCTTCAGGATTTAATATAACAGAAAACGGCAGTACAGAGACTGGCAAACAAAACAAAGAAACTCAGAGAAACAACTGGAGCAAACTTACAGGGAAAGGCACGCAACACAAAACAATGATCCGACCAGAGACAAGGGAAAACAGAGAGGCTAAATACACAAGGTAATGAGGAAACGAGAGGCAGGTGACACAACAGGTGGAACAAATCAAAAAAGGCGGGAAACAAACAAAGACAGGAAGAAAGCTAGACAAGACAAGGGAGACAAGATATAAAACAGGAAACCAAGCAAAACAGAGAAACAAGACTACACAATAAAACAGAACAAATACCAAAACCCTGACAAATTTATAAATATATTGTATTAAAACAATCAGTAACAAACGGGGTATACTACCGGTCTTTATTGCAGAGGGACTGATGTGGAGACTCACGCCATTGGTTTGTTGTACGGGAACAGGTGACTGAGTGGGTGTGACAAGGTGGACATCATATACAATGCATGACATTTAAGAAACCAAGTCACGGCAGAAAGCTGATAGTAACCTGGTTACTTTCAGTACGTGCATGTAAACTTGTTGCATGACTGTCTTTTTTTTTAAGGAAAAATTATCAACACAAATGTTTTAAAATGTGTGTTTTGTATTAGGGTTTTCACCGACGTCACGTTCTGGGTAACCTGGATGCGCGGCCATATTGGAGGCACTCGGTGTAAACAGCTGAATGGAGTAATTGAGTATTGTGCGCTTTGGATACTTTAAAGCTTATCAAAACGCGTCCAAGATGCAAAGGCATATAGGGAAGGACTTGGACCACAAGAAAAGGCTCAATATTTTTGAGAAATTACAGTTTACTGACGGTGCAGATCCCTACAAGTTGGCTCCCTCTTCTTGGATCCATGGCAACCCGTTGATTCTTCCTTCAGTTGCATATCCCGATATAGTCAACTACCTGGTTTTCTTGCCAAGCCCATACACAGCAGAAGACCTTAATTCCTACAAAAGTTTGGAGGCTTATAACCAGATGGTGTGTGGATGGGTGAGGGAGACGCAGTACCAAGTCATAAACGACCGTTGTGTTGTGAAGGCCAAAGTAAGTAATGCAATAACGTCTTTAATCAACCTAACCTTAACTGTATGATATCATTGCGATACTCAAGGTGTAGCCAAGTGACTCTCAATAGTTTTTTATTTTCATTTCAAAGACTGAACAAGACAGATTTTTCCCTCGTAGATCCTGTTTGAGCTTTGCCAACCACAAGCGCCTCCTTTCCTCTGATAACTTCTGGCATTCCTCTCCCTGGTTTTTAATAACTTTTGGAAGTCGATAATATTCCAAATGTTTTTCTCGGTCTAACCTATTGGTACAACCTAAAACACGGCAACAATTAACCATTTTCCTTGACGGCGTTCGGGATCTACTTCAGTGCCTGCGCTTTGTTGTGATGCGGAGTACCTCCAATATGGCGACTTCTGGTCTGATGAGGCGTCGGGAAAACCCTCTATTAGTAGTCCCTTCTGTCTTGTTGGCTGGCAGGTAGTGGGTGGGGCTTAGCAATTAACCCTGTGGCTCAGGTGTGATAATGCTGCTTGGTAGCAGTATCCTGGGTTGGGAGTGAGCGACTCGACACCGGAGCAACCTTTGACTTTGGCCTTGAGAACTCTGTGCCTAATACCTCCAGCTATATTTCTTTTTGGACCAACCAATAACAAGAAAAGAACCGTCAAATGGCACCACCTGGGCTGGCCGCTCGTGGGTTGCTCTCGGTTGGAGCATAGTGATTGCTGACTGGAGGTAAGCCCACAAACAACCCACTGCTAGCCAGCCTTCTCTGTACAAAGCACACTTTATGTTAGGGAATGGGCTTACCCTAGACACACTAAACTGTGTCATTCTTGTAACAATTGTTAATGCTCATTCTCTGCAGCTCTTATTGTTTGTAAGCATGATTGTAAATGTAGTAGATTTAAATCAAACCTGGCAGCGTTGTACAGTGTTATATTTATTATATAGGGGTATTTGCAACAACATGCAGATTGCAGTACACTGTGACATGACACGCACCATTGACAACCCTGAATTGATTCAAAGGCCGCATGCTGACCTCTCTACTCTTAACCCGTTTGTGAAGAATGTTATATCAAGATGTTTTTGCAACCACAGAAAAGAATTTTAAGGTACATTTTCTTACACATTGCCAACATTTCATGTGCTGAAATGGAAAGAGCAGCACTACTGCACAGACATCTTCCATCAGAAGTGTTTTGTGCAGGACATTTTACATTTCAGAGGTGTTATTGTGAGAGGCAGTCCCAAATTCAACACCGTAAGAAGACTCAAACTGTCTTATAATCTACCCTTCATTTGTCCTTTTTTTGTATTTTCCCAGCATTCTGTTTAATTGCAAATGTGAAAAACATTAGTCTTTAGGGTGCTTTCACATGTGTAGTTTGATTCATTTGGTCCCTACCAGGTGCAATTTTTTTTACATTGTAGCATTTTTCAACCGTTTCGGTTCCTTTTCACACCACACCGTTTGCTCCGGTCCAAATCAGTTGACGAGTCGGTGAAACAAACTAAAATGCAGCAACACAAGTCACGTGATAACATTTACATCATTAGCCGGATGTGTCTTTAAACATTTTTCTGGTCTTCGATTGGTCATAATTAACACACGGGACAATTCCAACAGAAGATTTAGCTGTTCTTAAGTGTTTTCAAAAGTTGGGGCCTAATATGGCCATCAGACCAAATTTCTATGAGGCTCTGCACCTCCTCACAACTCCAACTTTGTCCGCTCGTTGCCATGGGGCTATGTTGCTAAAATGCAGACTTGTCCTTATCCCATAATGCACTGTCAACTAACAAACAAACAAACCGCTCCAGAGTTGGTTTGAAAGTGTACTGACACCACCTCTTCAAGGATGCTTTGGGTAGGCTCGTTTGGTCCGCTTTTGGTGAGCATCTGAGTGTAGTGCTGCATTCACACACCTGCCCAAACTAACCACACCAAGGGGGAAAACGAACTCTAGTGAGATTCAACCAAACTAAATGAGGCAGTTGTGAAAGCCCCCTAATAAACCAAATCCCAAATTCTTACATGCATTCAGCAATGCATGTTAGCAGTGCAGTGTGTCTGTGAAACTCACATGTACTGTAGGTTTCCCATATACGCCATACATTATAATATGCCTTATATCTTCTCCATCAGTGGTTCATTCTTAAGCTGCTTGGCCTTGATGACATCCAATCATATTCATACAGCTGGCCTTTATAACCTGACACTTCTTACTATAACTGCTGAAATTGTGAAAAATGCCTAAATTAAACCAATGCTGATACTATATGCTCAAGCCAGCGCTGTTTGCTGCTGCTGCTCACTTTATCACCCTATTGTCCTCCTACTGAATCAGTATGACGCGTGGTACAGCTTCAAAATGTCCTGCGACCTGACATTGTAATTACTGTATTTAGACGTTATAATGGAGCGGAGCTAATGAGGCTGATGATGTACTGTGCAACTTCTTTGTCTTTTATAGGGAGGACCATCCCACTTTTCCAGGCAATAGGGCTGCACAATATGAGGAAAATACGTGATAACGTTATGTGGCGGGACAAGAATGGACCAGAATCAAACCGCAGTGAAGACCCACTAAGGTGGGTGCTTTATTTTTCTTTATTCAGCAAAATAAGCAATGCAGCGTGTAGCTCCCTCGTGGCATGGCTGGTGTGCAGGGTTGGGTTAGGTCTTGGGGAATTCAGCTGGGTAGGCGAGGTGCAGTAGAGGGGCTCACCGGTGAAGTTGTGCAAGGAGGAGACAGGAGACTTTAAGTTCCAGTGAAGTTTGATGGGTTGTTCGGTTCTAGTCTTCCTTGGCTTCAGTTTACGGGCTTTCTGGGTGCAGGAAACAGAGCAGTGGTTAGCTTAAATGGCAAACACAGACTCACTTGCCTTGGGCGGCGTGGCTCCTTTTGTTCTGACCTGACGAAGGCAAACGAGAGGCAGCTGGAGGCGGTGATTAGTGGTTGCCAGCCGTGCCTTGTTGTAGGCTGGCTTCTTGGCCATGTGCTTGTTTTGAAAAACACAATGGGAGAACTTTGAAGGCGTGTACCCAGCATGGCAACGATTCAGGGGCCATTTGGCCACAGTTATTATTTGCGATAAATTAACAGTTATTAAAGTGTACTTAGTTCTGCATTTCTGCTGCTTTTGTGTTCTGCTAAATGCAACAAATCGCTTGTTGAGTTTAAAACTAATGAAAGGAAATCATTTCCAACATTCTACTATTGCACAAATTGACCGTTAAATTAAATATAAAAGGCCTAAAATAAGAATGACAGTAACATTTTTATGCACAGTTTTCTACTGATATTTTCTTTCAACTAACAAAAAATCGGAGTGTCTATTGCGATACGTTGCAGCCTTTTTGCGATGTATATATTGCACAAGTTGATATTGTGATGACAATAGAAAAACAATACATTGTGCAGCCCTAGTAGGCAAAGTCAAGAATTTATCTACTATGATAAAGCGCAGTGCTCTGTGATGCACAGAGTCAAAAGGCTTGAGGGGAAGAGGCATCATACAATATCACCATAATCCTAAGAGAAATTATAGACAATGGTCTTGTGACTAGCAGATCAACAAAAAACTATTATATAATGTTATGATATTCAAAAAAAGCCAGGAAGGGTATACATATATAAAGAAGCAGAATACTCAGTGACTTTGAAATGGACTGTATTTACTTTTCTAATCGTAACGACTACTCAAAGCGCTTTACACACTACAGGAACTATTTACCATTCACACACACATTCATGCACTGGTGGCCGAGGCTGCCATACAACCTGCTCATCAGATAAACATTCATAATCCAATGCACATAGCCAGGGTTTGAACGACCGACCTTCCGATTGGTAGACGACCGCTCCACCACTTGAGCCACAGCCACCTTGATGAGACAATGTACAATTGTACTATTACAATTATATATTATTAAATGTACAATTGTACTATTACAACAGTATAGGTAGTCTGCATCAACGGAAGGACAATTGCTCTTATCAAGCATTTATAATAATCACCTTTCGCTCTCTGTGTGTTGCCGCTCTCAAACTCTGTTCGCCTTGGGAAACAACCAACTTTGAGCTAGCAAGCTACACGCTAAAAATGTCAAGTTTTGAAGAAAATTGGGATGGTGCAACAAGGCAGGCCTGCTTGTTTTTTTCGGGGAATGATTGTAAAGATTTACAAAGAATATGTTTACGTCATTTCCTCTCTAACTGGGATGTTTTGGGACCAATTGGTGCGATTGCTGTGTACGAAGAACACATGGCGATGCACTGGTAAGAGCCAATGACATTTAACCATGTATCCAGCTAATTTAAATAGCTCATGTTACTGTATTGTGCAAATGTTCCGCCAAAACAAGTTCCTTACCTAAACTATTTAGCAGAGCCACCGCTGCTTTCTAGAACTTGGCGCCGCCCAAGATGATTGTGATTGGTTTAAAGAAATACAAACACAGAGCGTTTTTTTCCTCCTATCCCAGAATGTGTCCGTGGTGTAGCACATCGATGTGGAGTAAGGTCTAGCAATGTGAGGCTGTGTCCCTGCTAATTAAAAATAATTATATAATGTATGTGTTTGAAAATGACTACATTAATATTGTCCTTTGGGTTGTGATCATAAGCTGTAGCCTGTCAGTGTAAATCATGTATGATAGAAGATATACTAGGGCTAAATGTTTTGAAAAACATATATAATTGCGTTTTGTTTTAGTTTTTTTTTTTAACTGATATTGCGATATGTTTTACGATATTGAAGAGAATGATCATTTTAGCATCATTATTTTTATTTTTATTGAAAAATAGTGAAATGATCACGTTGTGCAATTTTTTTTGCAAGAATCTGTACCAAACAAAGATTTGTTCTTAAGTCTGTAGACTAGGATTTGGAGGCAGGGATATCTCTGCAGCACCACAATACTTAATTCAGAATGGAAGCTGAACACAACTAATGGATATCAGCAATATGATATGATAATATATATGACCTCTCTTCTTACAAACAAAACATTTTTTGTGTTATTGTTTTTATTGTATTGGGGTGAATGTTGTGGTTCCCAGCCTTTTTGGTCTGAGTCTGAAGTGCCCCCTGTCTGATGAACTCATCAATTCCCAATTTATGTTCCAAAACATCAATTATATAAAAATGGAAATGTCAATGTTAAGGTCAGTTTGGTCAGCAATCATACTGATACAAACCTGCTAGCCTACTACTACTTAGAGTGAAGCTGAATGTTTTGAACCATTTATCCATTAATGTTACTTTTAGCTAACTATTATAACTGTTAAGTCATTACTTTTGGCTACCTGTCGCTTGCTAACTAGTTTTCACACACTCTTATATAACTGCAACATGTAGTGTTCAGGTGTTACAGGTGATATTTTCTTTAAATCAAATCATTATTTATATTTTTTCAAATAAGTTCAGCTACTCTCCACTCTTTACACGTATCCCTGGTGAACTGCAGAAGTACCCCTGGTTAGGAATCACTGTTGTAGAAAATGGGGATAGAATGGTGTAGAAAGAAGTAAATAGGCTTTACCAAATGTCCCAGCACTTGTCCATATTTCATTACAACCACTGATGTGCCAGAGGAGTGTTCTGTAGAACTGTGAACAAGAACAGGGCATTTACTGCAATAGAGCATTGTTCTCAGATGTCCCTGAAAGGCATAATAATTTCTGATGCTTTTTGGTTACACATCTATGTTCTGAAAAAACAAATTTTTTTTTTATATATATATATATATATATATATATATATATATATATATATATATATAAACAAACGATAATTATTTTTGGTTAAAGGTAACCTTGTCTCGAAATTCAGTTAGCTAAGGTCATCTGTCCATGTGTTATTGATTTGTGTGTGTGTGTGTGTGAGAGAGCGAGAGAGAGCCAGAAGATTTAAGATAAAGAGGTAATTGTTCCACCCTGTCTTTTAATATTACCTGCAGATACTGAGCATCACGGATCTGATCCTGTTTTATTTGACTCTGTCTGAAATGAATTTTCTCACCATCCACTGTGTGTGTGTGTGTGTGTGTGTCGTGTACTAGGGAGATTACATTTGGCTGTTTTATAAACAGGTGTGTCATCGAATAAAACTGCAAAATGTCTGGTTTGACACCACTTACATCAGCACTGACTGTGGTATTCCTGGGGTGTGCCTTTTGCCTTTTTCACAGCACACATTTTGACATTGCGTAGGGGAAAAAATACGGATAGCAGAATTCCATGTACATATTCATGCACTGGTGGCCGATGCTACCGTACAACCTGCTCATCAGATAAACATTCATAATCCAATGCAGCATTCAGTGTCTTCCCCAAGGACACTTCGACATGTAGCCAGGGATTGAACGACCGACCTTCCGATTGGTATCTGAATCTGAAATACATTGAGTGTAGAGTAGCAACGCAAGAATAAGAGACATATGATGAAACCTGCCGGCAAATGTACACTTCACAATGTGAAGTAGCAGGGGTGATATTGATTCATATACGTATATAGGTAGTCTATATCAATGGAAGTACATTTCCAGGATTGCTCTTATCAACAATTATTATAATTGCCTTCCACTCTCTGTGTTCTCATTGCTTGGTGTCAGGACAACAAAATGCTCCTGAACGTCAGCAAGACTAAAGAAAGAGATAGTTGACTTTGGGAAGGAGCAGGGAATTAACTATGCCCCCTTTATGAAGAACAGGACCGCAAGGCTCTTCAGAGAGTGGTTCGTTCGGCAGAACATACAAAAGGCAGTGCTCTATCTTGCCTAAAGGATATTTACACCAGGTGCTGCAAGAAAAAGGCTTGGAGAATCATTAGAGATCCAAACCTTTGTTTGCTGCTTTGTGCCGATACACGTGGGTTGCTGCCCAGTTCCATTTTTAATGTAAGATTTTGATATGAAATATTCATCTAAATAAATGCTTTTTAATTCTTTCACAAGAAAAGTGCCTTGGACCTTTTTCTTTCTCTTTGAAGAGATTATGTTGGATTCAAAACATGAATATTGCACTGCTGCTTTTATAGAAGTAACTAAAGAAACAAATGTATCTAATCTCAGATGTTTTTTTGCAGAAGAGATTTTAAAAATCATGAGCCGTAAAGGTGAGCAGCTAACAGATGGCTAAAGTAAAGTAGAAAGCTTCCAGTTTAATTCATGTCATTTGAATTCCATTCTCCTTCAGGTAGAAAGAGGTGCAACTGTATCAAGAAGATTAGAGGGGGCTGAGTTTCAGTCACTAGTACTGTTATTAACAGGCTGTGTTGCTTACCAAGTGCAGTTTAAATAGATGAATCGATATGGCAAGTAGTAAATACATCAGTCCATCATTACAAGAACAGGCTAGTGTCACTTCAAATTTTATTAGAAAGTGATCTGGCTAGAACTAACAGGACAGCAACAGAGGCTACCCCCTTGAGTTAAGATCACAATACATCATTAAAACCCAAATGACAGACCTGCAAGCCCTTCCCCCAGGCAAAACTTCTCCATATACTAAATATATGTAATAAATATAAATGTGGTAGCATTGCCTTTCATAAGTGCAAATTTCAGTTAATTATTTCCATACTGGATATAAATCCCTTTGGATTGTCAGCACAACTGAGATTACCATGATGATGGAGGCATGAATTGCATATGGAAAAATGCTAATCTATTACTTCATTGATTTATGTAGTGTCTTGATATGGAATATTAGGTTCTTTTACACACACACACACACACACACACACACACACACACACACACACACACACTGTCATTAATGCCTGTATTGTATTTAACTCTAATAAATTGTTGAAATGGCTACTGGATCCACATCCCAGTTTCCCTAGCAGCACAACATCAAGTTCACATTCCTCAGAGGTGAGAAGAAACACTGACTAACACTTCAGAAAGGTTATCTCACTCCAAAGGTGTAAGACACAAACTGGCTCTCAGCTAAAGAGCTATAATTAGAAAATAAAGAACACAAAGAGCCCACAGATACTCTCATCCCAAAACTGCAGGGATGCATATCCTCACCTTGTGGTCTGACTGTGAGATGTAATGAGAATACAGGACTGTGGGACATTCACTTAGGATTTTTGACTCTTCTTTATGCTTCACACATACAAATTGCATTTGTCCATATTAACTACATAGATGCACAGAGGAAAAAAAGGCTGCACCGCTAAAAAAAAAAATGTTTAGGCTACGATTGTTTTTTTTAAACAGCCCAATTCAGAGGAGCAAAATATGGCAAAAGGGAATAGAAACGTATGTAATAGCTGTTTTTTTCTGTTATTTTTCGTCTGACCACAGTTTGCAGTGTTTAAAATGTAATTGGTAAAAGCATTATGTAAAGTCTGCAGCACTGTTTTATCAGACATACAAAAGAGGTGAGACTACAGTCTGGCTAGGACAGAGAGAAACGTTGACTGTTTAAACTGTCACAGTTTGCAGTTCAAGTGGCAATAGAGGGACCCGACACAGATTAAAGGTGAGGAGGCAGCAGGAACACTTCCATTTTTTATTCGAAATAGCTTACAGGTTTTGTTTCAGTTTTCATAAGTTGTTCAACATGCTTGTTGACTTCCCTTGGCACATATCCGCGGGGAAATCCCCGGCGTTATCGTATGTTGTTCCATTTGTCTGAAAAACTGAGTAAGACTTGGTGAGATCGAACTGAAGGAGAAAGTCATCAACAATGGTGACTCCAGAGATGTATATTAGGGCTGCACAATTAATCGCAATTTTATCGAAATCGCAATATGGACTAGTGCAATATCCAAATTGCAGGGGGGGTGCAATATTTGTTAAAGTGCTCATATTATGCTTTTGGCCCTTACCTTTATTGTGTTATATATCTTTTTTGTGCATGTTATAGGTTTACAAAGTGAAAAAGCCCAAAGTCCACCCCAAAGGGACTTACCATCTCCAACAGAAAACACTGTTCACAAACTGCTCCAAACAGCTCTATTGTAGTCCAGCCTTTACTTCAAAGACAAACGTGGTCACTTTGGAACACATGTTATAATGCTCACCTAGCTGCTAGCATGGCACGCCCTCATACTCTGCTTCTGACTGGCTAGTAGTCCTTATCTAGGTACTGTCAGGGCTCACCCTCATACTCTGCTTCTGACTGGCTAGTAGTCCTTACCTAGTTATTGTCAGGGCATGCCCTCATACTCTGCTTCTGACTGGCTAGTAGTCCTTACCTAGGCACTGAGCATGAGCGACTCCCAACAAAGATGGAACAGAAGTGAGAGGTCTCACTCTGTAGCTAAAACAGAGAGCTCAACACACAGGGTGAAAAGAGAAAAGAGAAACAAAAATATGGTGTTTTTTGAAAATTAAACAATGTAAACCTATTCTTGTACAACCTCTAAATACAATTATGAACCTGAAAATGAGCATAATATGAGCACTTTAAGGAAAAATATGTGTCAAACCATTCTGAAATAAGTATTGTGGTGCTGCAGAGATGTCCCGGCCTACACATCGTATCCTACGGACTAAAGAAAAAATCTTTGTTTGGTATAGATCCTTGCAAAAACCACATTATAATAATTTTAATTTTATAAATTTGTAATTTTTTTTCAAAGAAAATGAGAATAATGATACAAAATGATCATTCCCTCCAATATTGTGCATTATATGGCAATCGCAATATCAGTCAAAACAATCGCAATTACATATTCTCCTGATATCGTGCAGCCCTAATGTATAGGGCTGCATTGCAATTAAATGAGCGCAGAGATGGTCTTGCTTGTCCAATCGTAGCCATATGTCGTAGTTGATAGCCATCTTTTCCTCTGTGTTTATGTAACAGATTGGAAGTCTGTAAATGATAAGTTATTTTTGATTCAGATCCCCAGCCACACCAGCAGAGAGAGAAGGACACAAGTATAAATATATAAAAAAAATAGTTTTTTATTACTGTCTGTTTAAAACACAAGCGTGTTCACTCTGATGTTTACATTTGAAAACTCGACAGACCAGGCTAGCAGTCAGATAAAGAGTGGTGAGTTGATATCACTGTCCTGATGAGCGACTCATAATCATAAGATGGCCATAGAGATGGTTATGCTAGCTTGAGTTAATCTTTTCTACCTTTTCCTCTGTGTTTACTCTGATGTTTACATTTGAAAACTTGAGCCAGCAGGCTAGCTAGCTCAGGCTACGTTCCTGATGAGCGACGTGTAGACACATGCAATCAAATGCACAACTAATATTTGTAAAATAGACAATTGAGCATCATTTTTGCGGAGCTGACAGAGAGGAGACTGGAGAGTTTCTGTGCCCTCTAGAACTAGTATTTATATAATTTAGGAGTAAAGACGAGTCCTTCTCCAATGTTAACACATTGTATCTTTACACTTAATTGACATGGAATCTGCTCTTTAGCGGTCAAATGTTAGGGTATTAATAACTTTGTTATAACGTTAATGTTACTAACCTTTGTGCTAAGGTAGCATAGCAAACAAAACAATGTTTGCTGGTTATAAATGATCTGCTGAGCAAACAGATCGATGCTCTTAAGAGCTAGCAATCAGCAATAACTTTGACTTAGAACTCAGCTGGTCCTTTAGTAGCTAATGGTGAAGTTATGTAGTTCACTGACCTTTTGTAGTTTTTTAATCAATATGAAAAAAAATGTCTCATCTATACTGACAAGTGGAAAGTGATGCCAGCCTCCCTCTTTTTTGTCCTTCTGGTAAACCAATTAGCTGCTGAACAGCTGATAATATAGTTGCTGCCCGTAGGTGGCGATTGTAAATAGTACCCAGGTAAGATGGCGGACGGTTATCCCACTAGTTATGACAGCATATTTCATCTATTGTTTTACATCTATTTCTGTTCACCCTCCATCTTCTAGACCAATGACCAATCTGCAAGCATGTGGCTTTAGGTATACAATGTGTGGTCTGTTTTATTTTTGAGCAATGAGCAAATCCAAACAATTGAAAAAAGTAATGTATCAAATATTATGGTGGTTTGGATTGCTCACATGTTCCTTTGTCAAAAGGGAAAATGAACAAAGGGTAGACATATCTAACAGCATAATGTGAAAAGTGGTCAGTGGTTCACAAAGGATCCCTGCAATTCTGTTGCTATTGCTATTCTATTTCTGCCCGCAGAAAAGTCTTATTATATTTACTATATTTCCAAGAGTTTGCGGTTACACACACACACACACACACACACACACACACACACACACACACACACACACACACACACACACACACGCACACGGTAGAGCCAGGAACACACAGAACACAAGGACTATGCTCTTTTTTTACTGAAAATGATTACAGTGACAGAGAAAAAGAACAGGTCTACGAATACATGACTTGATGCAGCTTTATCAGCAGAGTCTTTAATATTTATCCAGACTGTTCCGTTCCTCTGCTGAGGAATTGGTGATCAGGCTTTCATTCTCTCTGCCAACTCGGACTGCTGTCTCCACTGGATGAAGGAAACCGAGAGTTGGAAGCAGGTGGGAGTTCAATGCAGTTTGAAATCTTTTTGTCTGAGTTTTTAATGAATGGTAGTGCCTGTGTTTGTGTGGCGAGATTGTGGAGGAACTGATGATTTCATTACATTTGGAAAGAACCACATAGAGTGTGTGTGTGTGTGTGTGTGTTTATGTGTTTGTCTCCTCATTATAGACCTTCCACACTACCCTCCAGCTCTCGGTTTAGTTTCAGGATCCACAGTCTTTCTTCTGCAGGACATCGACTGTCTGGGTCGGTTGGGAAATCAAGGCTGACCCATCAGCGCTCATCCTGCCATCCATTTGTCCTGCACAGAGAGACAGAGGCAGAGACATAGACAGAGGTGGGATGTAGAGGCAGATAACTGGGTTTAATGTTTATCCTGCAGTTTTTGCCACTAAATCCAAAAAACAAAAAACAGACAGATTTCCAAAGCTCAACAAAAGCTCATAAGCTCCTCCAAAACAGACTTCTTTGGGTTTTGGTTTGGTTTGAGGGAAAAGGAATTATGTTTAGTTTGATCTCACAGACCATTGTTTCTGTGTGGAATAACAAGGGTTTGAAAACTTCAAGGATTTGGTGTGTGGTGATGATAATCTATATTTTTCTTGTTGTCTACAAATCCCATTAAAAGACCATAGCTGTCAATGAATTGAGCGTTTCCTAAAGCCCAACAAGTATAGCTTGTGTAACCAAAGCCTGATAAAGCCTTTTCCTCTGTGCCATAGAGCTCTGCTAAAAACACATTGATGAGCCACACTGAGGCATGGTGGTTGACAATTAGCAACCATGTAAAATAATGCCAGTGGGATTTGTGGGGGTTTGTGTCTGACTCCTGCAGCCAAATTACATGCTGACCAACTGACAGGGAATAAATTATACAGGCTAGCAGCTTCTGGGTTAAATTCCATTTTCAGAAAAGCACACACATATGTATGTGTCTGTACACATACATATGCAAATGTGAACAAGTTCAACAAGACACATTAGTACTTTTTCCACAGATAGGATAAAATGGGATGAAAGAGAATTAAGAACCATGTCTGCCCTCAAATGTAATCCACTGTCAACTTTAGTGAGAAACCAACACATTCTCACACTCATCTCGTAAAATATGGACGCTTGGTCAGGTGCCTTTATCGTTCTTATTAACGCTAAAAGTCTCCTTTAGCGCTTTAAGTAAACACGCTTGGTCGGGACTATTACCGTCCCTTTTGACGCAGTTATGTTAAGGAAAAGGTCGTGGGTGGGCTTACGGTTCCGTGACACGCGGGAACTACGGGACGGTTGGGTTTAGGAAAGGGTCGTGGGTGGGCGTACGGTTCTGTGACACGCGGAAGGAAAGAAAAAAGTGACTATAGCAAGCGTGACAAGCAGGACGCGAACCCCGCTCTCCTGGATGAAAGTCCTGTGTTTGAACCATCCACCACCCCAACAAGCCTCTTTACATGGAAATTCGCCCTTACATACTACTCTCTAAATCCTATCAAACTGCTGCTCTCCCCGGTGCGTTACACAAACACGCTAAAAGACGCCTTTTTCGTCGCATACGCTGACAGCAACTGACAGCCACTGACAGCCACTGTCCAAACATCCTTATTTTACGAGTTCGGAATGAGAACGGGTTGGAGAAACAGTCAAAGCATTGTGGCTGGTCTGATCCTGGGTAAGGGGATTATTTGAAAAAAATCATTAACCAAAAGGCTAAATATGTCCTGCATTTGTAAATGTCTTGATTACAGAGTGTAATCCTACCAACAAAATGCCTCACACCTAGGACCATATTCATTAAAACTCTCTGTTATGATTTTTTATTATAAATTGTGCGAGCCACTTGAGTCAGTATTGCTAAATCGCCAAGGAAACTTAGTCCTAGCCCATTGTCTCTAACCACTAATGTAGTAGGAAGTTCTGTAGATTCACTCAGTGCAGACTCACTATTTCAGATCTGGGGGGGAAAGAAAGCATTTTGAGCCAGACTGTTTATTTATTGTCTAAACTTAGTGTAGCCTAAGTAATATATAGGCTTTCAATGTAGACATGCAGAAATGCCCGCAGTGAATAAATACATTAATTATTTATTTATTTTAAATCGATCAACCTAATTTTGATATGCTACATCTTTACACCAAACCTATAACCTATAAGCATGTTATTTCAGAAGTGAAAGAATGGCTTTTGTTGTGGATTTGCTTTTCACCCTGACTCGAGGAGAGACTATACTCGCTCGTCTGCTACAGATCCACTCACGATAACGTAGCCGGCTGATTCGACTGACTCGAGGACTCTAGAGTTCATGAGTCCCATGGTCTACCGAGCTTGCAATGTCTGCTCGACCTAATTGCATTTTAACATACTACAGTTATACACCAAACCTACAGCAGGCCTATGCTACGTGCAGAACATTGTATGCTATTTCAGAAGTGAAAGAATGGCTTTTGTTGTGGATTTGCTTTTCACCCTGACTCGAGGAGAGACCTCACTCGCTCTACAGATCCACTCATGACAATGTAGTCGGCTGATTCACGCGACTGACTGACTGACTCACTCACTCACTCACTCACTCACTCACTCACTCACTTGAGGACTCAAGAGCTCATGACTCATGAGTCCCATGGTCTGCGAGCTTGCAATGTTTCCGGCTCTGTGGGGAGTTCCTAATCTTGTACTGTCTCTGCTCACTCAGGCGCTTGAGTTGACTTGTGGAGTTGTGGTTGCCTACGAAATTGTAAGTTATAAAGCTTTTTGGCAGCTACGATGGCTAGGACTAGTAGTAGCTAATGTTGCAAGAGGTTTGTGTGTACCGCTGTTATCATTTTAGATTGAATTGTAGTAGGACTCAAATGATCCGAGTTAGTGATACTAGAGACTTGCGACTCATGGGTTCATTTAAAGACACGGGTGACAGACCCGAGCGAGTCACGACTCAAATACGTTTACAGCAGGGCTCATTGATTTGGACTCTTGGATCATCTGAACCAAACACACCTTTAGCCTGGCTACATGCTGTGGTGCTTGTTTTCTCTGGCTGCACGTCGCCTCTCACTGCAGCCCGGATCTTCAGCACCACGTACCTGCAGGCTACAAAAAGAACAAAATTAAACTCAGTGTAGCACTGACCATGTAGGGAAAGATAATTTATTTTCACATTTCAGAAATAGTGCATTATATATAGCTGTTGTCATGAAAATAGCCCTGACACCCAAACATGTGAGTGAGCTATTTAAGGCTGAATGAACCATTCACAAAGTGAACGTTTTCTTGTAATTCAATACAGCTGTGCAGTAAAAATCTGCTCCATCTAACATTTGACTAGTGCAGTGCCCGTTTGGAGCGCATGCCTGTTAGGAACGGGCCTATTGTTTGGTTCCCAGTATTGTTGCTTGCGACATTTTCAGTAGACGTGCCCGTTGGAAGCGTTCTCAAGAACCACTTATCTGATGCTAAGTGGTGAATGTAGGCTTCTGCATTTATATAGTAGGTTTCTACTTCACGGGACAAAGCATTCATCCATTCACATACAGCGATGGTGGCGGAGCGGCCATGCAAAGCGCTGGCCTGCTCATCACAAGTTACATTGTTGAAAATTGGAACTGAATGACAATCTATGCAAGTGTAGGAGGTGGGAGAGAAGGTGGGAGCGCCTTTTGGGCCCGCTCAACGTCCAGACCCAAGGAAGACACCGGCAACGCCACCCAGGGAATTTCACTCCAAGAATAGGATTTGACTAGCTCTATAATTAAACTACCGAAATACAGAAAGCACACAGGTTCGACTTATGCATGAAGCCAGAGACTTACTATTAATAAACACGGGCAGGCCAAAAAAAGGCAAAGCTGTCGCCCGTGTCAATTCACCGAAACAATCACTCAATCTAATGCAGCCCTGTAGGCAAGCCCGGATTACCCAATGGGCATTATGGGCACGGGCCCATGCGCACTTAGGGCCCAAGTGAGGGGAAGAATTTTCTTTACATTTCAGATAATGACACCATGTATAACCAATAAAAAGCATGCTGATATTTGTATTCATTTAAATAGAATTATATAATTGGTCAAGCGCAGGTGTGGAAAGCACTGACGTAACAACCCGCCCCTGCGCAGTCTTCAAATAACTCTGCGCTGAATTGAGCGGACTGTAGGATCAGTCGTTGTAGGTCAAGAAAATGAGTGAGAGAAAAAGAGGAGAGGGAGGCGTCTTTATTAAGACAGGTTCCATCTATCAAAACATTCTTCAAAAGTAGCCAGGCCCAGGAGGAGAATCAGGGTGAAGAATGTGTGGTAGATCATGACGAGCAAGCTAACCAGGGACCCGAGGAGGCTAGTGTTAGCAGTGCAGCACAACCTGCTAGCTGTACCGGTAGCAGCAGCAGCGAGCAGTGGTTTAATCAGGTGTCTGACCCGGCGTTGTGGGGGCAATCAACGAGGATGCTCGTGCTGTTCTTATCGATCATGGACCTGCTGCCTTTCATAATAGAAAGAGCAAATATCTAGCCTCAACCCGTGATGGGTGTTTGGGTGGTAAGGTGCGCTCCCTTACTAATGATCTGCTGTGCTAGAAGTTTCCAGAGATTGGATCACCTATTCACCATCTACATGTAATATGTTTTGCTTTGCCTATGTGCTTTTTTCTACCAAGAAAGTGATTTTTCTGACTGGAAACACCCCAAACGTGTGCATGAGCATGAGAAAAGCACAGAGCATTGTAATTGCATGTTAGCATTGCTTCGGCGCTCATCTGTCACTGGGAACGCTAAACTAGTGCAGCAGCTAGATGGAGAGAAGCGGTATTGGCGGGAGTGGCTCAAGCAGGATGTGGCTGTCGTAAAGACAGAGAGCCCCTAAGGTGAAAAACAGACAGACAGAGCCCCTGAGGAGAGGAGGAGAAAGACAGACAGACAGACCCTGAGGAGAAAGACAGACAGAGAGAGAGCCCCTGAGGAGAGGAGGAGGTATACTGTGTGTGTGTGTGTGTGTGTGTGTGTGTGTGTGTGTGTGTGTGTGTGAGAGAGAGAGAGAGAACAGCTTACATGAAATATAGTATCAAAAAAAAAAACGTTTTGCATGTACATCACATTTAAGGGATTAAAAATCTAACTTTCAGTTTCTAACTAAAAACTCAAAAACCTTTTTTAAAGGACCAATATGTAATATATTTGTAATAAATCCAAAAATGACACCAATGAATGCCTCATCAGATATTAAGGAAACATGTTAAGCTGAAATACTATCTTTTCTGACAACAATGCTAATGTCAGTATTTTTTCTTTTTGAAATTTACGTTCCATGACGGAATTTATGTTTATGTTTTGGCCTGTGTGTTGTTATCAACGGCCCAGTTTGACAGCCAGGATGGGTTGCCAGATATAACTGTAAAAACGTAAACCCAGCACGCTGTTGCTGTAACGTTAGTACAGCCATGAAAGCAGCACACAAGCGAACAGGATCAACGGAGATAGATTCTACATGACATAAAAAAACGGCGTGTTTCTAACAGTTGCGTGACCAGAGATGTAACAAACCCCGGGTAAATATTGGAGATCTATTTGAAAGATGGAGATAGCTTAGAGCCCAAAAGGACGCTGAGTTGGCTAGCTAATTTACTCCTGAACAGGTAAGCATTAGCTTCGGGCTAATTTATCACAGCTACAAGGGACGGGCATTTTATGTAATTTAAACATTTGTGTACTCACATTGAATTATATAGCTTGAGTACCCGAGTTGGTTACTCGCAAAAACAATTGAGACACAGCCAGTAAAGTGATCCAGACTGGTCCTGGCTAATGACGCCATGCTAACCCTGCTAACTGCTAACGTTACCGGAGTAAACAGCTGTTTACAACGTGTACAATGGTGAGTTATTTTAAGCTAAGAGAGGGAGGCTGTGAATCGGGAAGAGAGGACCGTGAGTTTGCAGTGTGTTTAGCAATTGTTGCCGCAATTCTAAACCAATGAAGTGTGTTCAGTCGGGTGGAATAGGACGGCAAGTTAGTGCTATTTTTAGCAGTTCCTATCCTGGCGTGTGGAGAGGACGGCGAGGTTGTTGGGTTTTTAGCGGTTCCTACTGTAATTCTAAGCTGAAAAAGTGTGCCTGTCAGTTGGGTACAGAGCTCCGCGTGAGCACGGGCTTTTATGACAATATAGCCAGCATAACGTTAGCTACTCCGCTGTCTAACATTGTTGAATGCTGCGGTCTCAGCCTGGCAACCAACATGAACTTCGAGTCTGGGGAGGAGGGGACGGGGAGATGACTCTCTCCAGTATTTTGAATTTGTCCTGCAGTAATTATTTTAAACACTAGCTGTCAGTATTACATATTGGACCTTTAAAGTTGCATTGACATATTGAGTTTTCTCAGCTTTTATGTTCGGCATGCAGAAACCCACAGACACATTGTATTTTAAGTTGAAAGTTGAAACTGCCTGAGCCAAAGGCCCTATGGAAGTTACAACACACAAACTGTCATAAAACTTGTCTGTTTATCTTGTTAGTGACAAACACTAAGGCCTGTCATATACTCTTTTGCTACCATGTTTGCTACTCAGGAGACGAGAGCCCTGCTGTATTTGTATGCCACTTCCTGACAGAAAACTGCTGAGTCACTGTGACAGCCAATGAAAACAAAGCTCAGTTTGCGTCTATGTTTTTTCGTAAAGCTGGCTGAGATACTTCACAGTGCAAAATATCAATGAATTTAAAAGAAATTTAAAAAAACACTTTAATATTTGGTTTCAAGGCCTGATTCAGGTTAATAATTAATGTGGCTGAGAGACAGCAGGTACAACTCAACAGTGTTGATTCTCAAGTCTCAAGTCCCAGTGCAAGGAATTTTTATCCTGATTGCTTCAAACACACAACTTATGCCAAAACTTGTAAACAGTAAGGACTCACCATTGATGATCAATCACACCATTTCTCTGAGGGTTGTAGATTTGTGGCACAGAATAAAAGTGGAGCCTCAGTGGTGTATCAGGAGCAAATGTGTTTTTGTCTGTGTTAGTACTCAGCTGTCTTCTGCAACTGGATCTCTTCCTCAATAACAAGTTGAGCCCTCCTCCAGCAACCCTGTCCCACCCCTTCTGCTCTGAGAGGAGGCACAGAAGGAATTTACCAACAGCTGTCTTCCTTTTTCTTGTCAGTCGAAAGAAATAAAAGATGTGAAATGTGTTAACTGGATTTTTTGTGGTTATTCCTGTGGGAGGCGGTAGCTCAGTCAATCTTGTGGACAGAAGCAATTGTAAAGGTTGGGAAAGTTTTGTTTTACTTACACCATATCTGTATTTATTTCAGCCTTCCCTTGTGAGATGGAGGCTTCAAGGACTCAATTTCAATTCAATTTATTTATAGTCAAATCATAACAGAAGTTATCTCAGGACACATTACAGATAGAGTAGGTCTAGATCACACTCTATAATTTACCCAACAATTCCCCCCCAAGAGCAACTGTTGGTGTGACAGTGGCGAGGAAATACTTTCCTTTTAACAGACCGAAACCTCACACAGAACCAGGCGAGAGAGAGAGAGAGAGAGAGAGAAATATGACATATGACAATGAACAGTAGAGTTGATTTTAAAATCCTGATGTTTTCAAAATGTTACATGGTTTCTCCCCATCTGATATTTCAGGCCTCCTGTCCCCATATACTGTCAGAGATCTGAGGTCATCTGACCAAAACCTTCTGTCTGTCCCGATTACTGCAATTCCATTCTCATGGTCCTTTTGCAACAACCAACAACGGGACATTTTTAACAATTTTCACCATCTTATTCATCATTAAATTCACTTCTGACAACATTTTAGGCGAGAAATCAACTATGTAGAGGTCAAATATGGGCCGTTTTACAAAAATTAATGGCTAATTGCAGATTTTGTCCGACTGTGTGTCGGGAGTTTAGCGGCTGGTGCTGCCTGTGTTGCTGCCTCTCCGCCCGGCCTGCTGGGAGGTAGATGGAGCTCCGTCATGGCTGGCAGCCCATGGCACTCCATACCCGCGCAAAGTCACCGTTTTTTTGGGTTAATGGACTACCAAACGCCGCTGCCCTGACAGAGCTCCAGGGCCGCTGTGTGTGAGTGAGAGCACGGTCAGCGAGCTTGTTACGCCCGCAATCTCTTACCACAGGTTCCAGTTAATCTCATAATGGATATGTGTGTTGAGTTATTTAAACAAACGATCATGGAAATAAACGCCTCTTGTCCGCGAGTCTCATTGATAGAGCCTGCGGCTGGATGGAGCTCTATCAATGAGAGCTAGCTAGCCTCCTCTTAGACCTCTGAAACGAAACCCCTAATGTTCACAAAAAAGCATTACATTGAAATCGGACACCATAGTTAGCTTTATAAGACATTGGGGTAGATGTTCTATAAGTGGCATGACGAAATTCAAACTGTAAATATACGAAAATTATGCCAAAAGTGTAGCAACGATCTTTCCCATAGGATTAAATGGGACACATAGCTAGCCTAGCTAGCAGCTCCTCCTAAGGAGACCCCTAATTTTCACAAAAATGCATTAAATTGAAATCGGACACCATAGTTAGCTTTATAAGACCTTGGGGTAGATGTTCTATAAGTGGCGTGACGAAATTCAAACTGTAAATATACGAAAGTTATGCCGGCAGCTGGCAGCCAGCCAGCTCCGGAGCTCTGCGGCGCCCCGAGCCTCTTTCGTCCAATAACCGAGAAACGGTGACTTTCACTGGGTATGGAGTTTGCCGCTTTCTCGTCAGACTGTGTGGAGCTCCTAAAGTTGAGCAAAACATTACGTGAATTACTACGAGAATGGATGACTCCACCCACATTCATATAGCGCTGTGTGAACGTGTTCATGTGATTGGCTTATAAGTAAACAATCACCCACGTGGGGTGCGTTCTTGTGATTGGCTAAAACAAGGGAGATATCTGATTGGTTGTAGATCATTCCCTGTTTAAAAAAATGCATTTGTGTGTTGAGCCAAGTCAGGACAGTCTCAAAATTCACACACAAATGCAGTAAAGTTCACAGACCGCAAGCAGTTTGTAAATCAAGATATATTTGTGTGTGCATCAGAAAAACATTTCTGAATCTTGTCCTGTGCATTTCTGAATCTTGTGTGCATTTGTAAATGTTGTTTGCATTTCTGAATTGTGTGTGCATTTCTGAATTGTGTGTGCATTTCTGAATTGTGTGTGCATTTCTGAATTTTGTATGCATTTGTGAATCTTCTGTGCTTTTTAAATTTTGTGTGTGTATTTGTGAATTTTGTGCGCATTTGTGTATCCTGTGTGTGTATTTATGAATCATGTGTGTGCATGTATGAATCATGTGTGTGCATATGTGAATGTAGTGTGTGCATTTATCTTTATTGAGACTCTTTTAGCTCCATACAATTAATCCTGCCCATTTTTTAATCCAGTCCAGTCTTCAAAGCTCCACAGGCTACCTTTACCTTTTAGAATTCAGTGTAAGGTCTAACTATTCACCTCTCAGTGGAATGGCTCCATAATGGAAATCAGACATGCTCTCAGTTTTCAAACCCAGCAGCCCTCTTAGGTAGGGATGGCTATCAAGAACCAGTACTAAACTGGTACTGGTACTAAACTGGTACGCCGTAGTGTCTGGCGTAGGAACCGGCGTAGGGTCCGGCGTAGGGTCCGTATCTCCTCAGTAGTATATTACATGCAGCTTTGGGGGGCAGGGGGGTAGGGGGTGCGCGCGCAGCTTTTTCTAGCGTTCTGATTGGCTGAAAAAAAAAAAAAATATATATATATATATATATTTTTTTTTTTTTTTAAATTACTCACCTTTTGTAGACATGACTGTAGGACGTTTTTCCCTCTTGCTTTTTCCTCAAAGGTTTTGAAAATAAAAAGGCACCGTTGAGCTGTTTGAGATGATCGAAGGTGGCAAGCCGAACTGACAAGCTAGCTAGCTAGCTAAAAACAGTAGGTAAAAAAAGTGACCAGACATGCCTAGACATAGCCGTTTATACCCCCTACATACCCCTCCTCTATGACCGTCATACAGTAATAGGGGGCCCATGACTTTTTAACCCTAACCATTGGTCTAACACCTGCGTTTTAACACCTGGATCTAAATAAACTCCAACACGTCACACTGTTGCGGACCCGTTGACGACGTCATCACGCATTCAGACGGCGAAACGTCAATACAGACTGGGGTGGTAGCTATATGCTAACCCCCGCGCCAGACTCCCTTATAGGAATACAGGATTTTAAAACTTCACCACACTGTAACACACCACTCCATGCAGTAACGGCTCTGGTTCTCACATACTTACCTTCCGCACAGGGGGGACAACAAACCGGGGTATATCGATTTCATTTATTTTAACTTTTTTTTTTTCGGCCAATCAGAACGCTAGAAAAAGCTGCGCGCGCACCCCCTACCCCCCTGCCCCCCAATGCCGCATGTATATTACTACTCTCCTCATACCTAAACGACAATTTAGGTTTCTGCGTTAAATCGACACCGTGGGTAAGTACGTAGGTACGTGGAGATACGGACCCTACGCCGTAGCCTGATGTGCACTTCTCAAAAATTACACAGACTGCAACAACTGTGATTGTTCCAATTGGCCGTGGCTAGTAACATTGCATTTACCCTGTCTCATTTCCTGGTTCTCCTTCTCCAATCACTAACATGAAATCAAGGAGAGGGTTAACTTTTCCTGCTCCAGATTTCCCACCGTGGTCAGAAAGAACAGGGGAGACACTTTGTTTCTCTCACTATGACTCTAGAGTTGCTACTTGCACCGAAGCTAATCACCATCACTCTCTCACTCACTCTACACACACTCCCCACGCACACACACATGCCGGCCCTGCTATTCTCTTAAAGAGATCGACGCAGACACCAACGCACAAGTATAAACTTCAGGCCACTTACGTAGGCTACGGCGAACGCTCTGCAGAAGCATAAATGCAGCTTTAGGCTACCGTACGTACCTACGGCGTGGATTTAGCACAGAAGCATAAATCCAGCGTTATTATTATGCTCAGCTGAATTTAGTATGTGCTGTTCTGACAACCAGATACAACAAATTTTGTAATTCTTATGGTTGTTAGACCAGACATTTGTAGCAATTACTCCTCCCTCATTATATATACAGGAAACGCAGGAAACAATTTCCATTATTTCCACAAAAAAGTAAAATTACAAAAACTGTTGAATCTTTTCACTTCTTGTCATGTCTTTTTTTTACACCAAATTATGGAAGGTTGTATCAATAAGGGTATAAGTATTGGTATCAATAAGCAGGTTCGGTATCGATAAAATCCTAACAATACCCATCCCTACTATCAGGTCACAAGTCACCTCTTCTTTTCCACACAGCTTTCATCAAATCTAAATTAGTAAAGTATTTTTTTCTTGATAATTGTATCTTAATCATTGATATGTCTATGTATTTATTTCTTGTTCTCTGCATTTCTTCTTTCCTGTAGCTGTATGTTTTGCTATGTTACGTCTGATTTGTCATTACTTTGCTACTCATTTTAAAGTGCGTTGTTGTATTAAACAGTGCTATACAAATCAACCTTCCTCAAAAATAAAACTGTTATATTAACTTAAAATCACATCTATTTATTATATAGATGTCACACACTGCATTGTGACAAACAACTTCAGCAGATCATCACATTTCAATGTTTCCATTGCTGTTACTTGCTTTTACTGCACTGGATGTTTTACCCATCTATACATACTACGTGCCATATTATCATATTTGTTTATTCACTTTGATTCTCAGTGACAATGGGCTCATCAAGCGGAGTATGTTTGTCCATGAATCAGTCAGCGTCTGCATTTTCTTCGAAGGCTCAGGGTCCATGGAGTGGATAAAAGCATTACCTTATTATTCTACAGGGCAGCCATTAAATATTATATTGGTTATGGTAACCTGTTTGTTAAACTCAAATCACAAATTGAAAACCTGACCAGAATCGCTGGAAAAAGAATTGGCATGCTGCCTCTATCTTCTCTCCAGGATATATTTTTATGGTTGTGGCTTTTACGTGGAGGAATGTGCAATATCTTTGTGTGTATGTTCTGTATATGGATCTGTGTGTTACTGAATGATAACTGGATGTATGTGTGTAAATGGAGAGGCTGTGTGCTGCTATGTTACCTATTGCTCTTATCTCATGTATATCACAAATGTAATATACAATGTAATAAACTGGCAATAATCTGAGCTTCAAAGTTCATTCTTGATCTTGAAGTAAATTAAGATTTGACTGAAAAGGTTTATTTATTGTATTTTCTGGTTCTGAACTGTTATTAACCCATAAGGACCCACGGTGACACACATGTCACACACTCTTTAAATGTTCTGGAAAGTTCCTCATTCAGCTTTATCCTTGGTTTTAACTCATGAAGCCCCTAAGTGACACTGATGGAACATCCTGGTGGCGGTCATATGACAGTTTGTCAATTTGTGTTTCCATGACAACATTTCCAAGAAGGCCGTGGTCAACAGATATGACAGAACTAGCTTTATTTTTTCTGTTTCTAAAGTAAGATTCAAGTCATTTAAAGATTTTAATGCTTACGTAACAAGTCATATATTACAATTAACCTGTTCTGTCCACATTTGTTGAACAAATATATATAAAACCCATTAGGTAAATATCGCTCGGTGGTGTTTTAAGCCCCCAACGTCGACTTCAAGCCTAACCCTAACCATAACCATTGCCTAATCCAAGTGCCTTCCAGGCAGCGCTGCCTGGAAGACGACGTTGGGGGATTAAAACACCAAACACCGTAAATATCGTTGTGACATATATCAACCTTAAACGAGTCATGGAAAACCTAATGTGACGCCTGTGTCACAATAAGACATTTTTTTTAATGATCTGCTCAGTTAATTAAGCTGATTCAATAATATTGAACTAACATACTTTGTATTGTTCAAATCAAAGCATTTTGAACCATATGTAAACAAAAATCATATCAAATTAATACATTTTTGTAAAATGTATTAGGAAACCAACAAACAAGATTTTACTATCCTATATAATGTAATTTACATTCTTTTTTAAGTCTTGCCCAGAGAGGCAGAGGATCTGTTGATGAAAGGGAGGGTGTAACCCTGATGCATTTGTGGCAGTACACAGGGTGATCACCTTACTGATATCCATAAGCAACAGAAAGATATTGCACTCAGAGAGAATAAGGACGTGAAGTTGAAGAGGGAGGATGGTATATTATATATATATATATATATATATATATATATATATATATACCAATTATGTTATGCCATGTTCCGACAGCTACCAGTAGAATAATTTACGTTAGTAAGAGTCTTTAATACAATCTGGATGGATGGATGATACTGAAGAGTTGGAAAAGTGCAGTAATAATACCATTCAACAAAACTGGTAAATACCCAGCTAATCCTGGTAACTGTAGGCACAAAGCTTTGACATATCACTTATGCAAAAGGATGAAGAGGATAATAGTTCGCAGGATATCACATATATTGGAACAGAGAGGATTACTGATTGATATACAAAGTGGATTTCGAAAAGGACGCTCCACAACAGATGCTATAGTTAGAGTAAGTAATGAGGTGGAAAAGGCATTGAAAATGAAAGAGCTGATGACAATAGTGTATTTTGACATTGAAAAGGCATATGATACTATGTGGAGGGAAGGGCTGCTTATTAAACTAAGTAGTATGGGTATTGGAGGAAGGTTGTATAATTGGATTATGGACTTTTTAACAAAAATTTGAGGTAAGGTTGGATCAGAGGTGTCTATGGATTTAGATGTACAATGGTATTCCCCAGGGGAGTGCGATTAGCCCTGTACTGTTCAACATCATGATAAATGATATTTTCTCAAACTTGGATACATTAAAGCTGCGCTATATGCGGACGATGGGGCTATTTGGGTGAGAGGATGGAATGTGTCTTATGTGTTAGAAAATAAGGAAAGTAGAGAAGTGGTCATATGCGTGGGGGTTCAAGATATCAACAAGCAAACCCCCATTAACACAATACTCAGAAGCAGGAGAGACACAACTGGAGTTAAGAAGAGAGAAACTTGCGCTCGCAAATTGGATCCAATTAAAAGGAAGTGGGAAAGACAATCCTACAAAAGAGACAATACAGGAATGTTGGGAGTATTCCATGTTTCAGGGGCTTGGGTTCAGATGGACGAGGGAAAAGAGAGTGAGGGAACATGAAATGGAAGCCTTAGATTTCACCACGACCAACCCAGTTAGTGACATTACACCATGGCTTTTTCCAAAAGTAAAGGCAGATATCAATATCCTGGAAAACAAAAGAACATGGAGAATGGAGGAAGTGGGAGTTAAAACAAGCATTTACCTGAGAAGCAATTATTATAATTATCTAAAAATGTACACAGACAGATCCAAGAACAAACAGGAATATGTGGGAGTTGGTATACATATCCCAGAATTTAAAATAAATCTCTCCAAAAGATTATCTGACCAGTTATCTGTAGGCTATATACAGCAGAAATAGTGGCAGCCATCATTGCACTACAGTGGGTTGAAGAGGTCAGACCTGATAGGGTGGTATTATACACAGACTCTTTAGCTGTCATAGAAAGCATACAGTCAATGACATCTGTCAGAGATGACCTACTTATAGAACTTCATCACAGTTTGCTAAGATTACACCGTGGTGGCTTAGATGTTCAGTTTTGTTGGGTGCTGAAGAGGGAATTATATCTAAAATAAGACTTTAAGGCGTGTCAAATCAAAACTCAAAAACTTCTGCTACTTGGGCGGAGTGATATGTTTGCAGCACCTGAGAAGCCCCGAGCAGAGTAGCAATGCTTCGCCTTTCTGAGAATATAGTTCCCAATTTATATACGGTTAGAAGATGGCTGTGTCTCATGTGACCTTGTTATTTGTACACGCTGTGACTATACAAATCACAACAAGTAAATAGGAACATGTTGGCATTATTTTGTCACTTATTCGGAGCAGTAGGCTAGATGGAGCCGATTACCTTCAGGATCCGTGCTAGGCTAAGCTACAGGTGGAGCCGTCAGACAGAGTTACAATACACACAGAGATGAGAAGGGTATGTATGGACTTATCTAACTCTGGGGGATACAGTGAATAAGACAAAGTCTCAATAAGTCAGTGTGTTCCTTTAAGTTTACCAGAACACAAGGATCAATCTGAGACGAAGAGTTCAGTTAAGCAAAGTTTACTGAAGTCCAGCATAGAGAATTACAACACAATTGTGGGTTCACGAACAGCATCTAAGTTTCCCTGGCAACATACATTCAATCAGAGCTGGTCCACCAAGATCTCGTCTGAAGTGAACTCTGATCTGAGTTTTCCCTGAGTGCTAGCTCATGAGGGGGTGAAAGGGAACGAGGGTGCAGACAAACTAGCGAAAGAGGCATTACTAAAGTAACATAATAATAATAATAACAGTTCCAATTCCACTTGGAAAAGGTGAAGGAAAAGCTGTGGTTAAGAAGAAAGGAATTGATATATGGCAGAAATGGTGGGAGGACAGAAAAGATAGGTGATATTATAAAATACAAAAGTCTGTCAGTATAAAGAATTATAGGGAAAGGAGGAGGAGGGAGGAAATTATAATGACAAGAATCAGAGTGGATCACACAGGACTGAATGGCACCTTGTTTTAATGGGGAAAAGTAATAGGGAAAACTGTGAGGTTAAAGAAAATGCGGAACATGTTGGCAGTTCGTGAAATGGTCACGTTATTTAATCTATTGATTCGTGTTCACGGGACGTTTTTCTCGTTTTTTACGTGGTGGCCAGCACGAAAATGTAAACTAATGTATTTCAATGGGAAGCATATTTCGTGAGCACAGCACGAATACGGGAGTAGTATGAAATGCCGAAAATCATCAGGTTGGGTCAAACAATACAGGACTTTCACCCCGGAGACCGGGGATTGTGGCCCGGCGTGTGGCGTTTTGTTTCCCGTTGTCTTCCTAATCCCAACCGTCCGTTATTGTCGCGCGTCCCCCGGCGTGTGAGGTGTCCTGTCCCCGTTGTGTTTTTCCTAAACCCAACCTCTGAATAGATGGTTCCCATTTCGTGCTGGCCACCACGAAAAAAAACGGGATAAACTTGTTGTCGTACACGAATCAATAGATTAAAAATAACGTGACAATTACACGAACTGCTGTGTATAGACCGTGCTGCATATTGTACTGCACATTGAATGAGGTGGAAAGACGGGTGTTTAAAGATAGGGTTCAGGAGGCAGGGCAGGAGTGGAATCTGACGGGCATACTGGGATCAGAAGGAGACGGAGAGGGGATAAGAATCACCAGGAAGGCACTAATTCTATTTTTAAAAGACACAGGGTTGATGAGTAGAATTTAAAATAGCCTGTGTAAAATTACACGATGTAACACACTCCTGTACAGTAGGAGGCGGTATGTACCTAAAAGTTTTTTGCAATCCGCCATTAAATAAGAGAAGAAGAAGTCGGTGAAGAAGACGAAAAGGAGAAGCAGAAGCAGCCACTGTTGTTTTTTGAATGGAAACTGAAAGCAATCTCGGGGCTCTTGACAAGGTGGGCAATTACTCGTAACCCTACATATAAAACATGTCATTATGGGTTATTACTACTTTGCCATGGTTATTACGTTTAAACTCAGTACGTTCATGGTTGACGTTTTGCTAACCGGTAGCTGGCTTCCCGCGTTATCGTTGTAAACAAGAAAGCTGCCTCAGCTGGACTAGTAACGTGATGTTAGCTTCCGTAGTTAGCTCCCTAACATCAATAAAGCCTTGACACAACCATGGACTGTTAATATTAATAAAAAAAACAAAACAAAAAAGTCTATGGACACAACCCAGGGACGGTGTGTGTGTTACTGCTATCAAGCCAATAATGGATAATAGATTTTTATTTTTTTATTTTTTTACCAAACAGTGGACGAAGAAATAGTATTGCTGTGCTAACGTTAGAGCTAGCTTCATTTATCAGCCGGTTCTGGTGTGTTTGTCAAGCTTGGCAGTAATTCATATATATATGTAACGTGTTGTGCCGCTCATAATTATTTGATTTAGTGACATTTGTGAAAACCAACCAATAATTGAGTATGCCAATTTATTTTAATAACAGCAGTTTATTAGATTGACTTTATGCTGAAATGAAAATGAAGAACTGGTAAAAGGACAAGCTGTCCGAACCAAATATAAGTGGTGATGAGCAAGCCAACAACAAAATTACCAAAGGATTCAGTGCCAGCTGTCCTTATAGTAAGGGCACATTTGTGTAAGTAACCCCTCTGAAACATAGCACACTTAACCTAGGTCTGTTTCCATGTCTGAGAAACCTAACAGTTACACATCAGACCAATGGTTGTGTACAGAAGATGTTAATAATGCATGTATGTATGCATCATCTACAGGCAACTCTGACCGAGTCTCTGATTTGAGCCAGAAGCAGAGCTGTGAGGAACAGCAGGTGTTGACCCATACGGAGGCAGGACGAGGACTGGTTCACCTGTGCGGAGAAGGATCAGAGAAAAAGAAGAAGGACAGGGAGAGGGCTGCAGATGGCAGGCTTTCTGGATAGCTTCCGCTGGCCAGAGTGTGAATGCATCGACTGGGGGGAGAGGAGGAACGCAGTGGCTTCTATTGTCTCTGGAGTTCTGGTCAGTGGCTGAATGACTGACAGAGACAGAAAACTTAACAACAGAAATATTGGAGTGTGACTGTCTCTGTGTGAGTGTATGCAGAGAGCAGCATTGTTAATATCATAGGTTGTTGCTTTTCCTGACTGCTATTTCCAAAACAATGTTGTGTCTTTAAAGGTGCCGTATTGTAAAAGTGAGATTTCCGTGTCTTTTTGGTTATAAAGCAAGTGGAGGTGCTGTATAAATACTGAACTACTAAATAATTGAAACGCTTAATTAACAAATGTATTCAGAAACTGTGCCTTTAAACGAGCCATCAGGACTAACTATACTATACAGGTAGGACGTGTCATTAAGCTAGGTTTACGGTAGCTGCGGGGTGTTCCCGGCATGAGGTGCGCGCGCCATAAAATGACGTCACCGCGGCTGTCGTTTCCAGCGTAAAGGTTCCGCATGCTGTCGCGGTGCGTGGTCGTGCACCTCTGAATTTTTGTGACTACGCCCGCTGTGCTTTCAGTTCAACACAGTCGGCTGGGAAGGCTGGCGGAGCAGCTTCGCCTCTACAAACTTCTGTGTGATTCTTCATGTACAGACCACAGGGAGTCAAACAGCTTTACATATGTGGTCAGAGAGAAGAAGAAGAAACATTTTGCTGGAGAGTGGGGAAAAACATGAGAGATCGTTTTGTCAAAGCTAAAAAAAACAGCTTCACGTAGGGCTGGACGATTTTGGCTAAAATCATAATCACGATTAATCGAACAAGTTACCTCGATTACAATTATTTAAAAAAAAATTTCTTTTCCTATACTGTAAATATGTTCACGGTTATTTTGTCTAATGAAAGAGTGCATAATCCTATCTTTGTGATTCTAAAATAAGGAAATAGCACACAGATAGCAATTAATGATTATTTATTAAATATTTCAAACAACTGAACTAAAATCTACAACAGTAGATTTTACAATGAAATAAAAATGTCTTATAAAAAAGTTATTTAAGTTTTAATGTAAAAAAAAAAAATTCCTAAAAATGTAGAAAATAAATAATAAATGTCCATCATAAGATTACGGGAACCTGTGGTTAACTGTCTTTTCGGAGTTAAATTCCACAAGCGTGTCCTGCGGCTCGCCGGCCGTCTCACACACACACACACACACACACACACACACGTCCACAGAGCTGCAGGCGAGGCGGGGTCTGTTCTGAGTATAATAAAGCCCCGTCTGTGTTGAGCAAAACATTACGTGAATTACTACGAGAATGGACGTGCATTTAATATAGGAAAAGTGCACAAGTATTAGCATCATTTGTTGTTGTTGTATGTGGCGCTAAGGTCTAGTGACGATGCTATAAAGACCGTTGCCGTGCTTGCGTTGCTCCCTTACCCCCCCCTATGCCATTTGGCCAGTGGGAATGCAAACGGGAAAAAAGATTTTGGGTGAGAGTAGTTCTTAGAACTGCTTAGAAGTGTACTTTTCCTCTAAAAAGTAAAAGTACTATCCGATCGGAAAGCACCTATGGTCGCAGACTGGACAGGGCGGAGTCATGTGACTACACACGTGGCGGCAGTAATATGTTTTAAGAGTACATTAACACACAGTGGGCGGCCGGGGAAATATTAATAGGATTAAAAGACCGAAATAACCGACTTGGTAAAATTACGTCGGTTATAGGCTCTGAATTTCAGTTACGATTATTTTTCGATTAATCATCCAGCCCTAGCTTCACGGGAAGAGTGTTCCTAACAGTGTTACAGACAGACAGTCATTTTGATTTGGAGATAAACGACAGTCACGTTTAATACTTAGAATAGATAAATGTAATGTTTCGCGGTACGTCAGTGTTTATCAGGGATGTTTTTACTACTGTTGCCAGGCAGCCTGATTTCCTTTACTTCAGCTTTCTTCTCTACTATTTCTTGCTTATGCACAGATTATTTTGTTTGTACGCCTCCTGGTGTTTCAGAGAGTAGTGCAACGAACAATGCGTTGAGCAGAAACGTCTCCGTGCATGCTCTTAGCGCGCGCCATCTACGGAGGCCCGCGCACGGTGTTGAGCGCGAGTATATCTGACGCTTTACAGTGTCGTTACAGTCATTCCCGGCTGCAATTACGGTGCAGAGAGCGCAGATGCAGAAGACCAAGAAATGCTGACCAATAAGAGCAGACTGTGCTTTTTCAAGGGGGTCTTAAAGAGACAGACGCTAAAAAGGAGCGTTTCAGACAGAGGGTGAATACAGGTATATTCAGACCTAGTATGAGACCTAGTATGAGAAAAATAATGTTTTTTTTTTTTCAACATTAAAGCATGTACACTGGGTTCTAGTACAAACCCAAAATAACAAGTATGAACCTGAAAATGAGAATGATGTGTGACCTCTAATATTGTCTCAGTTTCTTCCCCCAAGTCCTAAAAGGAGCTTTTAGGACTTTGCCATTTGTAATCCTCTGTCTTTCTGTATTCTCTCTGTCTTTGACACTAGCTTTTTCCAACATTACAATGTAAGAAGAGTCATGTAATGGATACTGCGTCTCAAGCATTCAGATACCTCAAATGTTAACCCTGTATTCTCTTTTCCCAGTTCTTCACAGGCTGGTGGATCATGATTGACGCAGCAGTGATGTATCCATCTCAGGAGCAGATGAACCATGCATTCCACACATGTGGCGTCTTCTCCACCATAGCATTCTTCATGTAAGTGCTGGACATTATAGGTTGAAAATCTGTCTATTTGGATATTCTTGAGTAATGTTCTGTATACCACTTATGTAAAATCAGCTAAATTTGTAGAATATTTGAATTTTTTTTTTTTATAGAAATTTAAATTGCAAACCCAACGTTTGTCAGAAAAATCGCAATAAGATATTGTCTTCAAAGCGTTCAGCCCTAATAATAATAATGTGTTTAACATGCACGTTTGCAGAGTTAAGAAGAGGATTTGCTTTGTATGTTTATGGGGGAAAATATTGTATGTTATAAAAACAAAACATATTATAGCATGTCCTGCCATAAGCCAAAATGCCTATAGTGAAAAGGTCTATTTCTCAGTGTAGTGAGGTACCAAGGCTACTAATAAACTGTAAATGTATCCACATATCGAAATAGAATACAAATCAAACAGGCCTACGTATTTAATTGGCTGCTTCAAGCATATTGTACTGGATCAAACCTGTGGTTCAAAGTGAAAGTGAGGAAAAGTACATCATCAAACAGAAGGCTCTGGAAAGTGAAAATAACAAAGGCTGTTGAACTTTGTTACGCCCAGTTATCTGGCTTATCAAGCTTTGCACACACACACACCCCCTCATGTCACATGTCCGTATTTCTCTATCAGCTCAATACTCAAAAGATACTACACTAACATCCTAACATCAACAAACCGCTACTCAAAAGAAGAGGTCGTAACAATTTCTACTGTTTAGTTTTGTGTTGTGAGATCTGTAAAGTGAGATCTGGGCACTGTCGTGATGGAGGGAAGATTACTATAGTTCACAAACTACACATACTACCCACATTGTATGACACAAAGCTGGTTGAAAATCCCTTTAGGCAACACTGAGAATATCTCTTAACATCACATAAAAGCATCTTTTTTTTCTGCAGTTCCAACATTAGAAAGTACTCAGGTCGACTGACTCTGTAGTGTAGAACAGTGAATATTTAGGACCTATTCCTATTTTGTTTAACTGCCTTGTTTGTCGTTGTCTTTATTTTAGGATAAATGCAGTTTCTAATGGCCAGGTGAGGGGAGACACATATGGAGAGGGCTGCCTTGGCAGGACAGGTGTGTTTCTCTAAATGTGTGTGTGTTTGTTCATCTATTTATGTATTCCAGTAAATGTGCTGCAGCTGACTGCTTTTTAGTACAATGAACGTAAAGCTACAGTGTGTAGTTTCTGCAGCCCCCATGAGGAATTCTAAGTAATGACAACAACACTGTTGGCGCGTCCACATGATACAAGCCTTCCGTGACCGTGCACTGCACAATGCGATAAATAATCATCAGTAATGTGGAAATAATGACTAAGTGGGCAAAGGCAAATAATAGAACAGTCTGGATAGTTCAGAAAATGACATCACTTTACTGTAATGCAGCCTTTAAAACCAGGACAAGACAACACTTATGTTATATTACGATTTTCAAAATTTAAGACAAAATCTAGCCTCATATATCAATGTCGATATAATATCAATATATTGCCCAGCCCTAATTTAACCCCTTTAGCTGCTGAAACTTCTGGCAAAGACGGGAAACGCCCAGAAACACCAGATGATACGTTAGAGAGCAATTGTAAATTACACAATGTCACAATTATACTCAGTAACGTAGCAGCATTTTTTTCTGCCACATAGCATCATTTTTTCATTAATTTGTTCATTTATACACTAAACAATTGAGACGACGGGAGCACGCCTCGACTCTAGAAAGACTCGTGATTTCGTTCCCATATTAGAAATTTGTCTGTGACAGGGGAATCGCTTGAAAAGTGGTTTGGTTTGAGGTCGGTTTAAGTTAATGACAATTTTCTATGAATACAAATGTATGGGACGGTTATATCATTAATTTGCAGGTTAATAGAGGCCGCAGTAGTCTACATTATAGCACATTGTTATAATAATCAATTTTATAATTGGACCATACACCCAGTTCTTACCAATACATGATTAAAAAGCAGTTTTTCCCAGACACATTTTTGTGTGTTGTGTGTGTGTGTGTGTGTGTGTGTGTGTGTGTGTGCGCACACACACACACAAAGCTGTCAGGGCCTATACTACGAAGCAAGGTCAACACGGCGGTGGTTATCAACTTGTTCAATCAACCCAGGTTTTCCCAATCTAGCGACGAGTGCCTTCATATAAAAGGGGCGGTGTTTGCACCATATGACCAATCACAAACATGGACAAGTCTACCCAGTAGAGTATTTTACACAAGAAGAGCAAACGATAATCCTACAGAAATATGAAGAACACAGACACGTAATACAGGCAAAAGGAATACAGTCGCTGCTGCTAAATCCAGGAACGAAAGCTGGCAAAAAATGGCAGACGCTGTAAATGTGTAAGTTACAAGGCTTATCAATATCACTGCCCCATCAGTCAGGCACAACAAGATGTGAACATAATAACACTTATGCATTCCACAACCCTGGCAGTGGTAAGCGATCGTGGGAGCAAATAAAAAATAAATATAAAAACATAATTCAAACCAATGTGTGTCGCATTGGCAACATACGGCTCAAGAAGATGCATACTTCTCTCCGCTGAAAATCTATATCTTTCATAAAGATACCCATCTGGGAATGTCAACGGGTTTTGTTGACAATGCCAACATAACCCGCTCCCGAGTAGGGTTTGGCATCGTTTTTATTTTAACAATTCTGATTCCAATTCCGATTCTTGAGTTGAAACGGGTCACATGCTTTTTTTCAACGTAAAATAAAGCCACACTAGAGCGCCACCTGGAAGTACGGTGGCCGCTACGGAAACCAAAACTTGTGCATGTAAAATCTGGATGATCCGATTTGAATCCAAATTTTCCCAACGATTCCAATGAAAATAAAAAAAATATTCCATTAGAATCGTAAATTTTGTAACGGTTCCATGTTGGAACCGGTTCTAGATGCCCAATCCTACTCCCTAGCAGGTTAGGTGTTCAGCATAAGTTACCATGACGATGTAACCCGGTAACAAGTGACCGGCCGTATTGATAAACAAAACCCTGGGTTGAACCTGAAGCTACCTCGGTAACCCCAAATCTTGCTTGGTAGTATAGGCCTCTGGTGTGGAGACTACCTGGTGAGCCAATGAAAGTGATTAGCGCGGCTATGCTTGCAGGAGCTCGTCTCTGGCTGTTTATCGGCTTCATGATGATGTTTGGCTCGCTCATCGCCTCCATCTGGATCCTGTTCGGTGGCTACGTGGTGCCAAGTGAGTGTCCCTCCACTTCAACACATTTATTACATTTTCTCCAACTATTCCTTCTTCACAACTTCTTCTGTCCCTGCTTATCTTTTTGTACTTCCATTGATACTTGTGTACCGGCCAAATATTTTATCTTTCAAAGTAACTTCAGCTTTCTGGATGATTCCATCAATATCAGACATTTAATGATTATACTCTATATATAAATACTGAACTTTTTGTCACATCAATGAATATCTATATTAGCTTTTTTAGAATTTGTAAGTAATGACTAAATGCATTTATAGAGCGCTTATCTCAGATAAAAATCAAAAAATGCTCTGCATAAAAAATAAGATGATACATATTAAAAACACAATACACAATTAAAAAATACAAAGTAATACATAAAAAAATAAAGTGCAGACGGGTCAATCAAAAGCCTGTGTAAGAGGTAAAGAGGTCTTACAAAAGACTACTTAGCCAATTTAGCACCCAGACAGCCAAGCAGGTAGTAAGTCAAACCTACTGGACCTACTGTGACAGTGAGCCAGTTAGACAGTGATGTGAAATCACAAAGAAACAAGCTGATGGATTATTCAGTACATGTACTTTATTATAAAATAATACAACATAAGCAATGTAAACAGAATGTTGTTTGGATCTACGTATCTCTTACTCTTGTAGCGACGGGGTGCCTTGTGCGGCTCCAGCCCCGAATCTTTTAGGGTTTTAAAATACCTTCAACTTTACATAATTTCCCCTCAGTCTCTCTGACTGGACCGGCAAATCAATGGAGCAAAAGTTTTTCCTTAAAAGATTAAGGATTTGGGCAAGGCAGCAGCGCAGCTGGGATGAGTGAGATTAGGGCCCTATCTATCAAAGCCCGATGCAAGTGTCTTTGCTAGTTTAAGACCGACCCAGTTGTTAATTTCCCGTCCAGCGCCCACGTTGTTTAAATAGCAAATGCATATGCGCCCATCTGTGGCCCATGGGCGTGCTGGTCTTACAGTTGTTTAGGTGCATTCTGGGCGTATTGCTATCTTGAGGCAGCGGGAAATGATCGCACCATTGACCAACAAAAACCTCAATTCAAAAAATCTAAAATCTAAAGTCAATAACGCAGCATTTTATTGTTATTTTAACAGCGCATTAGTAAAATGCTCCTAGGCTCGTGCACAGCGTGCGCACTATGCTTGTTACACACACACAGGGAAGCGCAGCAGCACACACACATGCAAAAGCAAATCCTCCATCATAATGGCAATGCTCCAAGGTCCAAACGCGCCTGGCTTTTAAAGGGAATGGGAGATGACTCTCCGATTGGTTTATTGTATGTTACGCCCAAAACAAACCTATGAATTCATTAAGACACTAAGTACAACCCTTTTGAACCATGCGCCCGGACCCTTTTTTCCGCTGTCAAACTAGCAAAAGTGGATTTGGACACGCCCTAAACGCACCTGTACCAGGTGCTTCACGCTGTGCGCTCAGATCGTTAAAATAGGGCCCTAAATGTCATTTTCTGGTGTCTTTGAGCACTCTGTATGGGATGCCAGTAACCACAAAATTGCAAGCAGTTATAACACAAACAATCATGCAAATCAGTAGTATCATCTGCGGCTGTGGCTCAGAAGGCAGAGCGGTCGTCTACCAAACAGAAGGTGTGTGGTTTTTTTGCTGGCCACTGCAGTCTACATGTCGAAGATTGCTGCAGATGGTGTGTGAATGTCATTGAATGTTTATCTGATGAGCAGGTGGCCCCTGTATGGCAGCCTCGGGCTCCAGGGAATCAATGTGTGTGTGTGTGAATGGTGAATGCTGCCTGTAGTGTAAAGTGATTTGAGTGCTCTCTCCTCGGAGAGACGGCATTTTCTCTCACTCAAAACATATCCTCTTCCATGTCCTAACACTTCTAACGCTAGTCTCTCTCTTGAGAGACTAAGCTTAGCACATTCAAACACATACTAATAGTAATAGTTAGAAATAGCAAGGGATAGCTAAGGATGTCTAAAAACAGAAGAAACCGCTCTTTCAGTAGACTACAGTCTACTTGTTTTTATCAGAATCAGAAATGGATTTATTGGACTCAGAATCAGAAATTATTCAAAACATGTATTCAATAAAATGGTTAGAAAAGATTAAAATAGAATAAAAATGATTTAATGGAAAAGCTAGACTAAACTGCCACTGCAAAAAGGCTAAAATATAAGTTATCAAAAACAGACTGTCTCTCACACAATGCCAATCCTAAGGAAAGAAAAAGACACACTTCCTCCTTCGTCACATGCTCTATTGTCTTATATACTACAACAGAGAAGGAGGTCTCTAAAACTAACCATCACGCTTAATATCATCACATATGGCCAACAAAACACACACAAACACATAATACAGTTTGAATGAATGCAAATGATTAGCGGCTGTCAGGCTAGAAGTTAGAGCATTTTACACTCACACACACACACACACACACACACACACACACACACACACACACACGCATCGAGATGTGAATACATACTTTAAAATTAGGGCTGCAGCTATCGATTATTTTAGTAATCGAGTATTCTACCGATTATTCCATCGATTAATCGAGTAATCGGATAAGAAATACTTTTGTTTTATTGAAGAGCAATAATATACAATAGTTTGGTTAAATTTTCGGAAAAAGCAACATTTTTATTGCCTACATTGCTTACAATATCATCTCTCCAAAAACTAAACATTTTAAGTGCCATATTACATTGTTTTTAAAGAAAACATTTTCTGAAATGCAATAACAACCTCAAACTAAGGCATACTGGTTTGGTGTAGTTTCATCATCCATACGACTCTGTGATTTACTTTTGTCAGGTCCTCTTCGTGGAATGGATAATTAAATTAGACTCAATATTTTCTGTTGAGATGCTGAAGCATTGACGTCGTGCTATTATTGTGGTACGCTAGTTGCATTTTGCAGTAGACACACTGTACAGAGTTTTCGTTTTAATTACGTTTGAACTGATTCCAAACTTTGGACACTTTCTGTGGTTTTCTCCAGCCTGTCTCTTCTCTTAGCCCCTCACTATTTACGCTCTCTTTCTTCATTTTGTAAACTGCGCCGTCAGTTTCATGACATGTGTCGCCAGCCCGGTGTGCGACAGCAGGGCTCCAGACTAACTTTTTGCCTTGGTTGCACTGGTGCACCACCACAAAATTTAGGTGCACCCAAATTTTTCCTCGCGTCGCCGTTAACACCACAATTTCAAGGTCACCTTTTTATCACGCTCCATATACATTCATATACATATTATGTAAATGATTTTAAACAAGAATAAGGAGTAGGTAAATATTTTTTTTATTTGAAGCACAATTATACTGTACTCAAAGTCTTGTAGCGGGTCCCCTCTTGCTGTCGCATGCCCCTCAGATGGCCAACACCTGTAATCTGGCCTTCTTCCCCTTTGGCCTTGGCTAAACCAGCTTTCCACACTCCCTAGCATCAAATCCTCCAAACTGCAACCCCACACACACACACACACACACACACACACACTGATTCTTATCAGATCTTCCACTAGTCCAGGACTAAAAATCATATCTCTGTATTTTTCGGCTGAATGGATACATATCTCTGTATTTTTTACAAAGTGAGCTAAATGTTCAGTTTTAAGTCAAAGCCACTTTTCACAAGCTCTTTTATTAAAACAGATTGTGATTAAAATAAAATGCAAAGACAGGGTTTCCTTCCCAGTTTGAAAATATACAGCTGCAACACATGTAAATTATCTGAAATAAATAGCCTAGGATATATTTAAAAAACATATCTCTGAGAAAGCTCCTTCACTTGTTTTCAACAACAATAACAGACTGATTAAAAGAGAAAGAGGACGCCCGGATAGCTCAGTAGTTCATATAGAGGTTTACTCCTCGACGCAGCGGCCCGGGTTTGACTCCGACCAACACAGGTCGAATGCGCTTTGGCGGGTCAGCGGCGTTACAAACGCCTTGTGTAAATGTCTGAATCATCACTGCGCTGCATTTTTATGAATTATGATAATGTGGCCATGGGTCACATCTCTCGCCCAGATCTAGCAGGCTCCATCTCACACGCTATTACTCAACGAACTGAAGTTACCGTAGTTCCATTCAATAACTTATTCTGTGTTTTTCGCCGTGGCGGCCGCAATAACAGCCATGTGTGAGTGAATGGGGGCGGGGCTGCGTGGAGAGTAAGAGGAGAGATCCAAACACAGGCACGGCTTTACAGAAGAAATGGGTCATGTAACGCAACATTAAACCATATCGATATAAACAATATCGCTTCGTTAGTGGAGAGGCAGCGGATGCGAGGACGTTAGGTGCACCAGTGCGATCTAGGAAAAATCTTAGTCGCACCCTTACAAATTTTGGTCGCACTCTAGAGCCCTGGACAGTAATAATCATCAGTGCGGAAACACCGTGAGCGATACGTTTGTAACATTGTTTAAACGAAGCTTCGAGGCAAATCATTTAGCATCGAGGATTTTTAGTAATCTAATTATTTGAGTTACTCGAGGAATCGCTTCAGCCCTAAACGCTAGCTAGCCAGCTTGATTGGCAGAACGATAAACAAGACTGTGTGAGGTTAAAAGTTCAGACAGTCAATCAAAAGGGGCAGATGAGACGTTTGCTGTCATCACACTCTTCCTGGGGTCTCTCTGCTCGGGACATTCTAAAACGCTTAACGTGAAAAAGCTTAACGTGGTATATTGTACCTAAACAACAATCAATCATCACCAAATTTCTCATGGCCATATCTTGTCATGAACACGTAAGCCTGTCAAAAAAACTAAACCGAAATCCAACGATTATAGAAGTTATCTCACATTCACGTTTTCTCTTCATTGACGCCTATGGCGAGGAAAAAGCTTAACGTGGTTTAATGTACCTAAACAACGATCAATCATCACCAAAATTCTCTCTCATATTGTTCCTCATAACCACGAAAACTGTCAAAAAATCGAACCCAAAGTCCAAATATTATGGACGTTAGCTGACATTAAGCGTTTCTGCTTCATTAAGGGATATTGTAAGGAAAAAGTTTCTCTACTATTTAAGAAACATTTTAAGATGAGCGAAATAGAGACACACATGACAAGATATGGCCATGAGAATTTTGGTGATGATTGATCGTTGTTTAGGTACATTAAACCATGATAAGCTTTTTCTGATTTGTATAGGTGAATCTTCTTTACACCCCTAACATGCATAGATCCCGATTTGCCAGCATTATAGAAGATTTCAGCAGGTAAAGCTAACTTGAGTATCTCACTTTTTTCTAACCTTCTTTCTATCTTGATGCTGAGAAATGAGGCCTGTGCACTGCACTCCATCATGTCTGATGACCTTTCTCTTATTACACTGACAAAATGTTATATCCTCTCTGGCCTGGGCAAAAGACAGCTTTCACCTTTTACGCCAGTCGCTAGCTTGAAAAATCACATTTCCTGGCTCAGACTGGAGGTAATTGTCGGCTTGTTCTCCCACAGCAACGTTACGTGTTGTCTTGTGGTGTGAGGGTGCTTCATGGCAAGGCAGCAGAATGGCTCAATGTAATGAAGTTCAAATTTAAAAAAGCACTTGTCCGGTCACTTCGTGGATTAAGTACAGAATCACATATGAGGCACTACAGCAGCACTGTCAGCTCATTAACATACAGAAAGAGTAAAGGTAATTTGAGCCATCACTTCATTCAAACAAGTACAAGTTATCGCCATGTGCACAAGATTAAATCAGTGATCAGTGGACAGCAGGACACAGGGAGAGGAAACAAATTAAAGGAAAAAGGTGGAGATATAACAAAGCTGATGCTTCCATACAGGGCACAAGTGCTCACTGACAGCCTTTAATAGGGTTGAGAATCACCAGACAATACTTAATGTCACGATACGATGTTATTGCAATTTTAGACATTTTCGCAATTTATGGATGTGTTTTATGTTTTAGCTAAAAAGATACATTTCATCTCACTTTCAGCTTCAATTCTGACATTTGTTTATCTCTCTTCAATTTTCCATATATTGGACTGAAATAGCAAATGATTTTATTATTATAGTACCAAAAAGTTAAAAATAATAAAAGTTAGATACTTTTGTATCACCCTGGTAGCTCACCTGGTTGAGCGTGTGCCCCATGTACTAAGGCTCAGTCCTTACTGCAGAGGCTCGGGTTCAATTCCGCCCCGGGCCCTTTGCTGCATGTCATCTCGCTCTTTCTCCCACTCTCCCATCTTCAGCTATCCTATCCATCAAAAGCCAAAAAACCCCAAAGTACCCAGGAGTATGAAAATGAATGTAGATGACTATAGAGGACTGGAGAGGTCTTCATTGGGCCACAAATATGGGTCCAATCTGAAACAGACCAGGGCCCATCCCTGATTTGCATGAATTCATTTTTTGAATCGGTCCTCTCCTCACTCAGGAGGAGTGAGAACAGTCACCCTGCACAGTAAACTTATCTCAGCTGCTTGTATATGCTGCCTCATTCATTCCGTCAATACTCAGAGCTCAGTCTCACACAGTAGATACGTGTTGGAACAAAGATTGTCCTGTTAATATAAAGCTTTGCTCTATTGCACAGCTCTGTCCCATCTTCACCTTCTGATAAAAGTTCCAACAATTTAGGCTGAACAAACTGCTGCCTATTTGTGAAGAGAATCTCAGAAGGGAATAGAGTTGATAAAGGTCCAAAGTCCCTGGCAGATGCTTTGGGAATAGTCTAAAGTAAAGTATTGACCTGGGGAGACATTAAGATTCATCCCTGCTTTGGCTGTGATTCTTACAAATAACCTACAAAAACTGATTAAAGGTGCATGGCATTTACTTCGGCCAATGGAAGACCTATGTGTTTGTCCTTATGAACAATTTGTGAAGCCAAATACATTTATCAGATTTGACTGACATGCACGGAGCAAGAGAGTGACTTGACAAATTACTATTTTTTCCAAAAGTTTTTGTTCCGTCTGCAAGGGAACAGAAAGACAACTTGATATATAATTGGCCTAGCAAGAGCGTATGGCTAACACATCACCAGACTACTGTCTCCTTGCACATCCTGCTTGAAAGGTGCTCAGTTCTCTTCATTGACCGTCATCATTTGGCTCCCAGTAGCCACTACATCCACAAGCAGTAACGCTGCTGTGACAGGCTTTGTTCCTGCTTTTGTCACGGTTAGGAGAGCAGGAAGCAGGGGAAGGACCCAAATGCAGATGAGCACAGGCAAGTTAAGAGGACTTTACATGGCCAGGGGGAAGTGAGCTGCAGACACGGACAGAAAGCCTGACCAGACAAAACATCACGAGACGAGACCGCCCTGTCCGCACTGTCATTAAATTAAGGTCACTTTTAATTTCAAGGAACACATTAGTTATGCTGATGCTTTGTAATTTGAGTCAAACTATTCACTGATGTCAGTCAGTGATATTTTAAAATTAGCAAACCTTATCATATGCACATCAAGACTCTCATCAAGATAAGCTTTTTAACTGTATACATTTTAATATTAATAATAGATTACATTTGTTAATGTCAAAGGAAAGGGGGTCACTCATAGTGAAGAACCTGCAGGGAAAGACTGCAGTCCCTCTCAGCTGGAGAGTTTACAGCTCATTCATTTGGTTTTCCGATCCCAGACTTTACTGTTTAGGTTCAGTCTCACAGCTCTCTCCAGCCTTGTTTCCAGCCACAGCTGTTATGTTTAGCATAAAGCAGCTAAAGAGCCAACTATTTCTCTCAGGGCTGACTTAGCTGTGGCCACTTTAATGCCGATCAATTTGGACACAATCTTTCACAATGGTCATGCATCTTTCCCTGTTATTTTAGTCTTCCACCAAAAGTATGCCCCCAAAACACAGCTTCACCCCCGAGGTGGGTAATTGCAATTCCATTGTTTGGCCATTATTTTCAATTTGCTTCAAATGTTGAGGTTGTTTCTTGCTTCTACAATCGACAGGGAATAGTGAGCGAACAAGGGAACGGTTTCGAACGCAGCTACTGAGAGAGAGAGGGAAAGGATAAGCAGAGGTGGAGGACGTGACATCTGTGTAACAAACCATCTGGCCCATCTAACCCTAAGCTCAACTTATTCTGAAAATAACAACATACTGGCCAAGACATGTAGTGACTCTTCTAAAAGCCTGTAACAAAGAAAGAAACAAGTGAGCAACAAAGAGTAGGGTTCAAATACTGTACGTTCAAAGAGTTATTGCATCCAAAGGATCAGGATCCGTTCTATGATTTCATATCAGGCTTGAAATGTGCCCCCTCTTATCAAAATAGAAGCAGCTTGGGAGCAAGCTTCTCACCTTCTCCTACAACATATGGGATGACATTCTCAAGATTGTCCACCCGGGTGCATTGTATTTGTGTTTGTCACTCTTTAAAGTGCCCATATTATGAAAAAATCACTTTTTCTGGGATTTGGGGTGTTCTTTTGTGTCTCTGGTGCTTCCACACACATACAAACTTTGAAAAAAATCCATCCATGCTGTTTAGAGTGAGATGCCTGCCTTCAGTCTCTGGGTGAGCTGTTCAAAATCGGCACGGCTTGTGATGTCACAAGCCGAAACGAGCAGGCTAACCGCAACCATTAGTTCGTAGCGTTAGCGTTAGCATGCTACCTTATTCTCAATAGCGAAGCACTGCTACAACACACACAAGTTCACCATAATCTACAAAAGAACTACTTCCATGTGCACCCTCATTTAAAAGTCTCCCAGCTAATCCTGACTTGTAACTGACCAAAGTTGTAGAAACAGCCTTTCTTTTACTGTCTATGGAGCTAGCTAGCTGACATGATCTACATCTGAGCTACTGGGCATGTGCGAGTGCAATCAAAGATAGTACAGAAGAAGAAGAAGAAAAGAGGTCTCACTCTGTAGCTAAAACAGAGACCAGCTGAAAAGAGGATCTGCAGCAGTGAGAGAGAGCGGTGCAGTACAACACAAATATGGTGTTTTTTGAAAATTAAACCATGTAAACCTATTCTGGTACAACCTTAAAATACAATATGAACCTGAAAATGAGCATAATATGGCTGCTTTAAGTCAATTTAAAATAGTTTACAGAGCCCACATCCCTAAAGAGAAATGATGTAAACCGGACCCTGAGGTCAAGCCCAGATGTGATTAAAGTAAGGGAGCCACTGCATCACTGATGTCATGGCTGTGCCCCAGCTTAGAAACATTCTAGATGGATGTATTTCAAACACTCTCTCAGACTCTGAACCCCCCAGCAGCCCTGTTTGGGGTTGCCGATGAGGATCTGAGCGCAACTTCACATAAGGCTCTGTGTAGGAGCCACATATTGGATGTTGTTTATGGTCTCATTTATATTATTTATTGATTAGTACATTGTGCACTTATATTGTAGGTGGTCGGCGTTTTCATCATGGTTTGAGCGGAAGTGATAACATTGGTTTGCTTCACCTGTTCACCTGGGGTTTTTGGGCTTTGACAGAGAGGGGGTGAGACTGGGAGCCAACACTTTCTGTTGACTAATGTTGGCTGTAAGCAGTCCAACAAATTGCTGCCGCGAGGGACTAAACACTGAGAGATGCATAAACACACTGTGACGAGCTCAAAGATTGTATGTAATGATTTATTCCTCTCCTTCCACACGTAAAATACAATTAGTGCCACACTTAACGCAATTATTTCTATTCACAGGGTAACTTTACTTTACTTTACCGCAGTGCTAATTGTATTTTACGTGTGGAAGAAGAGGAATAAATCATTGCAATACAATCTTGAGCAGTGTGTTTATGCATCTCTCAGTGTTTAGTCCCTCGCGGCAGCAATTTGTTGGACTGCTTACAGCCACAACACTCTTCTAGCTAGAGGTGCAGTTTTGCTGAGACACATGCACACATTCTGGGACATAATGCAGTTACAGTAGGTCACATCAAATTGCCCTTACAAAATCAGTACTGGCACAAACTACAGTACAGGTGTACTGTGGGATGCTGTCTTTTTTTTTTTTTTTTTTTACCAAAGGCCACATGGAGAACTTTTCTTTTGTAACACAAGAGGAACCCTTACTCAAAACGTCATCTTCTATTTTCAATGTAAATAAAAAAAGAAATAATCCATTATCAATAAATCACCATTAAAACAAATATTAGTTAAGTCACCATTAACCAAAGTGGCAACCTGAGAGAAATAAGGTACTGTGATATACAGTAGAACACTTGGCATTTAGAATTGGTCAAATCAAATTACCCCTACAAAAACATGCGGGCATAATAATTTTAAAGATATAATAAAAATGTACTCAAGTACTCCTAGATGTAACTATAGCTTAATTGCCCATTTTATAAATGTTATCCAAGCTCAGTATAGTTACTTATTTTTGTAATCAAAATATCCTGATTACATGTAATCTGTTAACACCCCAGTGAGAGATTGGTGGCGGTGATGATTCATCCATGAAGTTTTGAGTACAAATGTGTTCTAAAGTACAGCTAAAGATAATATGAGGCTTCAGCAGTCCCAAGTTACACTAATGATTTGGCTTCTTCTCCCTGGTAGTTGTGTGTAGGTTTATTGCCTTGGTACCTACATCAACAAGGTCTTTACTCAACGTCATCCTGCTGGCTTTTTCTGAAGCTGTGAGCCTACACACTACAGTCTTTTCTTTGAGCTTTCAACCGCATCTCACAAACTGCCACTGGCACGCTCAAAGACTACCAGGACGTGTCCCTCTGCCCTGGCTCAGCAAGGAAACACTGTCCAGGGGAAACACAAAAAGACTGTAACTTTAGAAGGCACCAACTTGTTTTGACTGCTGAAGCCTCATATTAGCTTTAGCTGAACTTTAGATCAACTTTAGAAGACTCTGGATTTTAGTAGTTACATACCAACCAGACGGCCGACTGTCGGCAGAAAAGGCAGTTGGACTGATCAGTCTCCCCGAGTTGGTCAAAAATGTGCCTCGGAACACACCAAAGCAACGAGACGTAATACGTCTCCATAACAGCAGGCGGTGCTAATCTGTATCGTTGCCCAAAAATGAAAACCGGCAGCTGATTGGACGAATGCGTCACGTGGGTCTGGTTTCTCCGGAAATTCACAGCCAGACTGTCATGGCGGCTTGTTCAGAATACGATCTCATATTGTACTAAAATAGTTCATCAAAACGTGTTTCTGAAAACATTTTAAGAGAGAAATAGGCCATGCAGTTGCTGAATCTGTCTTCATTTCAGATCAACAAAGGTCAGTTTAAAAGATTTTCGTCAGATTTTGAGAGACTTAGTCACGTCAAAGATACCTTCGGTTATCTAGTGACTTACCTTTTCCCATAAGACGTATTCAACAGGAGCTAAATGCTCAGTCACGCAGACAGAACAGGGTCATCTTTCATCTCTGCCTTAAAGGACTACATTTACACACACACACACACGAGCATCCGTTTCAAAATCCCTTTGCTTACTGTTACTGTTGTGTTATTGACTGTGTGCTTTTGTTTTGTTAAATTCCTAGAGAAAGAAGTGGCACCCGGGCTGGCTGTGTTCTTTCAGAACGGCTTCATCTTTTTTAGGTGAGTATAACCAGAAACTGGACTAAAACCAACTTAGTAAGCAGTATTCAAATATTAAAACATCGCCTGTCTGTAGCCAATTTTTTCCATTTGCATTTTAAGCAACTTGTATTAAGTATCCCAATATTGGACACTAAAAGTCTACCCAATGAAACTGCACTCTCTCAAATCGTCATGGGAAAAATACCTTGGTAACAGCTTCAGAATTTCAATGTGGATACATTTTCGATTAATCGTCCAGCCCTAGGTCCAAGCTGACAAATCACCGTTTCTCCTATATATATATATATATATATATATATATATATATATATATATATATATATATATATATATATATATATATATATATATAGCTGACAAATCACAGTTTCTCCTATATATATATTAGGGGTGGAACGGTACACTGAAGTCACGGTTTGGTTCATACCTCAGTTCAGACATCACGGTTTGGTTCGGTACAATGGAGGGAAAAGCATAACAAAAATGCAGAAGGCAATTTTTTTTATTGTGCATGTCTCAGGCTGTACCACCTAGTGTCATCCAGTCTCTCACCTGAGCTAGCTGTCTCAGGCTGTACCACCTAGTGTCATCCAGTCTCTCACCTGAGCTAGCTGTCTCAGGCTGTACCACCTAGTGTCCTACAGTCTGTCTCCTGAGCTAGCTGTCTCAGGCTGTACCACCTAGTGTCCTACAGTCTGTCTCCTGAGCTAGCTGCAACAGCCTGAAGTGTATAAAGTAAGATGTAAACAGTAAACAATAAGTAGGCTACCCCACATCATCTCCAGACTCCATCTGGAACTTGTAAACAAAATAAGACAATCAGCTAGTAGTGTGATATGGGAGACAAGCGCTGCTCTCGTATGTGAATGCACAGAGCAGGGGTGTTAAAAGAGCAGCTTCGGTTACACAGAGCAGTTGGTGAATTGTGGCGTTAGCTTCACACGCTAACAGCGGAGCTAGCAGCAAACAGCGGAGCTAACGGCAGAGCTAAAAGCGGCGCAGACAGCGAAGCAAACAGCGAAGCAAATGGGCCTGGAAGCCATTTGTGGTCGAGGCAAGAAGGGATCCAGCTACAGTACATCCGTGTTTGGTTGTATATGGAAGGGACTAGTTTGCTTCGTGTGGACTCACTGGACCGACCATAGACAGTATATAAGAAGGGACCGACTCGATATGTAGGCGGAGCTTGGGAGCTTCAGAGCTAAGGCGGGGCTACAGATTAGGTGTCCCTAAGAAACGCGTATGTAACAGTAGTTCCACATTACATTAATTCATTTGCACGCAAGTTTTATTTATTTTTATACCGTGTATTCTCCGTGTAAATTCATGTACCGAACCGAGACACCCGTACCATTTTGGTTCAATACGAATACATGTACAGTTCCACCCATAATATATATATATATAAATAAACAGGGTACTGCAGTTACTATAGTAACCTGTTTTCTTGTTCAAGCACACTAACAGCCCAGCACTTCCTCTGAAGCTCTTATCCTGATTGATTTTTTCTGTTGTTTGTGCTGCAGAGATGTGTCCTAATGTACTGTTCTTCCTCTCTCTCTCTCTCTCTCTCTCTCTCTCTCTCTCTCTCTCTCTCTCTCTCTCTCTCCAGCACTCTGATCTACAAGTTCGGCCGGACTGAAGATTTATGGGGTTAGAGGGTCTGTCTTATTACCGACTCTCTCTCTCTCTCTCTCTCTCTCTCTCTCTCTCTCTCTCTCTCTCTCTCTCTCTCTCTCACCAACACACACACATCGGGCATATAGTGTGTTGTAGATATTTTTAATAGTTCTGCATCCCTTTTCATGTGTTTCCTAATGTGAAAATAGTTTTTCTGTCCTTGCCTTGGATACATTTGCGTACTTTGGTTTTGCTCATACTATCTGTTATAAATGAGGGAATTCCTTTGTTTGTTATCGAGGACTAAGAAGCCAGGTCCATGTCACTGTTATTGTATCTCAGAGGCATCTTAAGTGTCATGTGTCAACTCATGTCAGCATTTGTTCAGTGTGTTGAGGGTTACAGTGTAAGTTCACTGTAGTGAACAGAAAGGGAAAACAGCATTTGTTTTGGGACAGACTGATTTGAATGATAGAAGTACATTCTGAAGTGGATGTGAGGCTTCTTAACACACAGGGAACCATGCTGTCTCTACTTATTTTTATTATAATGTATTTCAGATGATATGAGTTTTTTTTTTTTTTCATGGGTCTTATTCATATTGGGGTCAGTTTCTAGTTGACAGATTAGTCTCGGTCGTTGTGTCTCAGGAGGAAGTGTGTTTTTTTACATTGTCTGTTTTGTCCTCTTGTACTTTGTCCTGAAACTGATAATCACCTACCAGAACATGTCGTGTTAAGTGAAATGCAAGTATTCTGATTGTTTTTGGTAGCATTTTCAGTTTTTAAGTATAGAACAAATCTTGTGAAGTCAGACTGCTGTAGGAACAGCATTAAAGGACTTGTAATGGACTAATTTACACTAATTGCTACAATATCACATATAGACATGTGCATCAGACAATTTTTCAACGTAATAAGATGGACTTTTACTCTAAAGCTTGTAAGGTGGAGTAAAAATACGATGGAAAAATTAGGGGATTTGGAATTTTGTTATTTCCCATCTTCCCTTCAACTTTTTTTTAATCATTTTTGTATCTTATCAAGAGCTTAAAATGTGAAAAATAAAGACAATTTTTAATTGGAGAATGCTGTCCAAAAGCCAAAGTTGCCAGACCGTACTCAAGCGCTGACCCACAGATTTAAATGGGCAGAGGCAGATCAGCTGACCTGAGTCCTAATCAAAGTCTGTGAAGGGAAGAGGTCGGGATGGATGGGTCAAACAAACAGGACTTTTACCCAGGAGACCGCTGTTCATGTCCTGTACAAAACCAAAAAGATGTATAACACAATAAAGGAAAGGGAAAAAGCAAAAAAGTATCTCACTAAACGTGAGATAAATTACCTATAAGATTGACCTTATCCTAGATTAATTATAAATCTATAAATGTATTCTTCTGTAGCACTAGAGTGTACAGTTTTTAAAGTACTGTTTTTGGAAGGAGTAAAAAAGAATTTACCAGATCAAATACAGTGGCTACTCTATAGACTTAAGAGGAAACCCAGACGCAGTATATTTGTGGACTTTCATTTCATTTTTTGTCTTCTCTGTAAAGCACTTTGAGTTGCATTTTATGTATGAAAGGTGCTATATAAATAAAATGTATTGTTTATTTGAATGTACTGCATTAGGGCTTTTGTTGTGAGTTGAATGTGAAGCACACCATGGCTATATGCTGTCAGTTGGTATTGAGCCCAATGCATCTGTGTGTTTTCTCAATTGTAATATATTTACAATGAACTGTCGTAACAAAAGGACAGGCTCTCTCAGGCAGTCACCTTCATTTGTATTTCTTGTCAGCCCTTCATCATGACCTATTGAAACGCTGACTTTACAAACCCTATAAATTTCTATACAGTATTAGTTTATTTTAAATAGCGTGTTCACTGCTTACAGCTGGAGCTGCACATTGTTGATCTACAGAATGACTTTGAAATGTTTTCTACTAGTAAGGAAAATGTATTGAAGTTACCAAAAAAATTGTTATTTTACACACTGTATATGTATTTCCTTGCCGGCAGGATATAATTATGTGAAATATTTAATAAAAATGTCACATATTGCGGTGCACAGGTCTCACATTCAGGTTGGGAGTCCAGGCATTAATTAACCTTTGGTAACCGGATGCCTACGGTAGTGCTGTAGGTGTGTGGTAGTGATGTATGAGTTTGTTTGAAGTTCTAAATGAATGTGTCAGTATTAAAGGAACACGCCGACTTATTGGGACTTTAGCTTATTCACCGTATCCCCCAGAGTTAGACAAGTCCATACATACCCTTCTCATCTCCGTGCGTGTTGTAACTCTGTCTGACGCCCCCAGTATTAGCTTAGCCTAGCACAGATCATGCAGCTAACTGGTTTCAAGCCGACTGCTCCAAATAAGTGACAAAATAACGCCAACATGTTCCTATTTACATGTTGTGATTTGTATAGTCACAGGGTGTACAAATAATAAGGTCACATGAGACAGCCATATTCTAACCGTATACTAAATGGGATCTATATTCTCAGAAAGTGGAAGCACTGCTACTTGGGCGGAGTGATTAGCGCAACACCGAAAAGCACAGTTACTTCCGTCAACAAAAACCAATGTGAATAGCTAGTTAGTAGCGAACGTGACTGGTGATCATGGCATTATTTGTACACCCTGTGACTATACAAATCACAACATGTAAATAGGAACATGTTTGCGTTATTTTGTCACTTATTTGGAGCAGTCGGCTAGTTGGAACCAGTTACCTGCGTGATCTGTGCTAGGCTAAGCTAATGCTGGGGGCGTCAGACAGAGTTACAGCACGCACGGAGATGAGAAGGGTATGTATGGACTTGTCTAACTCTGGGGGTTATGGTGAATAAGCTAAAGTGCCAATAAGTTAGTGAGGCTTAGCTTAGCTTGTTGCTAGGGTTATTTGTGTAACCACCAACAAACGACAACCAAAACCAAGACAAAAGGCTTCTCATAAGTATAAAAGGAAGCATTTTATAAATCTCAATTGAAGCATTTCATTTTGAAATGTTCACATTAAACATGGTCATTTAATCCATTGTTAATATAAAGGTATTAACTGGTGCAGCTTTAAAATAAGTTTAGAACAACTGAATGAACAAAATAAAAATAGATGTCCACATTTTTGTAGCCGTGTAACACGATTATTCCACCATCATGAACAAAGTAATTGCACTACGCTTTGATCATTTCCAATTAAAATGAGCAAACTGCCTTCTCTTTACTGAGACCAATACATAAATAAATACAACATGAATCATAATGAAGTTAGTTAAAACCATGGACTGTTAAAATAGTAGTAGTAGTAGTCCATTTTAAAACTTAAAGTTTGCATTTTGGCCATCGCCTTCTTGGTATTTAGAGGCCAGAAGTGACCATGTTTGAACAAAAGGGCGGAGCTGGATCATGCATGATGCATCAAAGCCGGTGTCATCTATGGATTCAGTGGCGCTGTGCTAAGCTTAAAGGCCCGGACACACAGAGCCGATAATCTGTGACTCGAGTCTGTTCGGTGTGTTCCCTGCCGTCGTCCGTCCGAGGGGCTGTCGGCCTTCATTTTGGCCGATTTGACATGTATAATCGGCGGGGCGGGCACTGCCGGCAGTCGGACTCAGTACAGTACAGTACATGTCATTTAGCTGACGCTTTTATCCAAAGCGACTTATAATTGCTATATATGTCAGAGGTCGCACGCCTCTGGAGCAACTAGGGGTTAAGTGTCTTGCTCAGGGACACATTGGTTGATGTATCGCAGTGGGAATCAAACCCAGGTCTCCCACACCAAAGGCATGTGTCATATCCACTGCGCCATCACCGCCCCCTCAATGACTCAAATGACCCATCTGATTGGTGGAGAGCTAACCCGGAAATGGGGAGCAGGATGAGCGTGACTAAAGTCTCTCAAAATCTGATGAAAATCTTTTAAACTGACCTTTGTTGATCTGAAATGAAGACAGATTCAGCAACTGTATGGCCTATTTCTCTCAAAATGTTTTCAGAAACACGTTTCGGTGAACTATTTTAGTCCAATATGAGATCGTATTCTGAACAAGCCGCCATGACAGTCTGGCTTTGAATTTCCGGAGAAACCAGACCCACGTGACGCGTTCGTCCAATCAGCTGCCAGTTTTCATTTTTGGGTGACAATACAGATTAGCGCCGCCTGCTGTTATGGAGACGTATTACGTCTCGTCGCTTTGGTGTGTTCCGAGGCATTTTTTGGACCAATTTGGGGAGACTGATCAGTCCAACTGCCTTTTCTGCCGATGTTTGGCCATCGGCTCTGTGTGTCTGGGCCTTAACGCTCACAAGGGGAACTTGTAACTTTCAACCGACTGACACGAGTCATCCAGCGAAGTTTTGCCGGCAGGTAAACAAGGACGTTTAGCGATTGAACCATAAACTTGTTAGGAAAGTGTTTACTGAGGTAATAAAGCAAATGAGAAGTAGGGTCATTTTCCCATTGACTTCTATAGAAACTGACTTCTTTTTGGAGCCAGTGGAGTCGCCCCCTACTGGAAATGAGATAGAATGCAGCTTTAAGGCACTTCAGCATTGGCTTCACTTTTCAGACCCGGAAGTTTCCGCTTGGTTAAAACAAGTCTATCTAAAATTGGTGTGTCATCTGTATGCACGTTGTTTGCCTGTATAATAATAATAATTGCCTACTTGCAGCTGCTACAACCTTTGTGAAGAGGTGTGCTCAAAACACCTGATTGGTTACACAGTGTACCTGTGAATAGACAGCGCTTCATTTGATGCAACAGAGAGGGCACTTAGCATCAGTGTTGTAGCCAATCCAATTGTAGCTCCATCAAAAACAAGGTTTGTAAACATTGAGGTGGCGGATCTTAAAGAATTGTAGAAAAATCAGTTCCAAACATATTAAGAATTCATTTATTTTTATGTAATCCACTGCAATAAAAATATGTGTGTGTGTTTTAACATTGTAGATATGATTTTGTACCCAAAGGTAAAGATTATTTTTGGTTATTATATATTTAAAAGGGACAGTTCATCAAATTACAAAAAGAAAAAGTATCTGATTCGCCTACAGTACGGTGGCATCTATCCATGCAGGAAGCTGGGCGTTATCCTGGAGAACCCCTCCTATTGCCTCTATTCAAGCTAGCGAAGACGAAGAGCATGTTAATGCCACAGACTCCTCCCTCCTCGCCACACCACGTGGCGCCTTGCCCAGTCCGTTGTGCCAGTAGTAGCCATCAGGCTCCAGAACCTTGACCCCCACAGGAGTCCTTTAAGACCTGCATTGTCTCTTACTTACTTTGGACCTTTCATTTCTGAATCCCCCGTGGACCCATTCATGTATTCATTTATATCTATTGATAGACTGAGACTGACAGACTGTTCAGAGCAGATATCTGGGGTCAGCTGCTCAGTGTTTATTATTTTTATTTTCTTGGTTAAGTTCTCTCTCTCAGGATAGGTCCTGTTTCATTCTCATTGCTGTTGCTGCTATGACACCCACATTTCCCTTCGGGGAGTATTAAAGGTTTATCTTACAGGGCTTTGCTGTTATTTGTCTCAGAAAGGTCTGCATCGCAGTACAATGGAGGAGAATAGACTTGTTTTCGGTGCTCACAGCATTAATTGATTGTCTGTATTGTTTTAGTTATTATCTGTCTAGCCCATACTAATGTCCTGTACATGTATTTCTGTCTTCATGTGCCATAACTGTGTTCTATGTTTCTGCAGAACAGGAACCTGCTGGAAACCAGCTTTTAATAAACTGAGTCAGGCCTGTTTAAACTGTAACTTAATGTTACGTTTTAATCCTTTCCTGTATAATAAATTAAAGTATAAGAGCACCAAATTCCACCTAAGGAGGCAGGTTGGGGTGGTGGATTAGTTCTTCTAAACTTAACTAGGCCTTGTTTAGATATGAGGACGGAAAACGTAGGTCGTATTAGAGGGAAGGAATAAACAACCCATATCGTCGTATAGTTTGGAGGACTTGTTGGAGAGGTCACATGAACGGGAACTCAAAGAGGTTAAATGTTTTGTTGTGATTTAAGTAAACTGAACATTGAAATGTTCATAAAAGACACAAGTAGATGACTGAGTGACCCAGCCAGCTGGCCTGCAATGAATTGACACATCCTTGTTTATGGGGACAAATCACAAAGCTTTCAGTCGTTACATTTGTCATTTATTGTGAGTCAGTGTCAGAACAGAAAAAGTCCAAGGACCACTGCAACATCAAACTAACTGATACACATGATTTAACTCACCGCCTCACAGAACGTTTAGGATTACATCAAGTTCAAAGAAGTAAACGAACACACTTGTTGTCAACAAATGTTGACATAGGTCAGGAAAAACCACGGATGCGGTCAATATTGTCAGCCGGACAAGGGCAACATCATGATAGTCAGAAAATCTATAGCTAATCTATATTCAATGAATAACAATTACAGTACAGAACCACTGAACACACAATTAACATTAGCGCCTCCGCTGAACGGAGCCTTCTGCAGAATGGCTTGATTCATAAGTGTCAAGAAATATCCAGGAGTTTTAGACAAAATGTCCTCCCAGATCACAGATTAAATCAACTGGTACATTTAAGGATTTGGGGGTTATCAAACGCTCCTCATAGCCATACAGAGCTAAGGATTGTATCTGCGTGTTTGTAGGTTATTTTATTAAACCAAACTTAGTTGATGCTGTGAGCGTTATAATACTGTTCATTAATGCCTATAGGGCAACAAAAAGAAATGGGAGTGATACACTTTCAAATAAACTAAAGTAGCACATAAAACATGAATGTACAGCAGTATGTTCAGCAGTATTCTTGGCTCAAAGGAAGGCACTGTGGAGATCTTCCCTAGAACGGTCTAATGTATAGGTGAGAGGAGGTCGCACTGTTTGTGTGCGATCCTGTCTGTGTGTGGCTTTAACTGTTTCTAAAGAGCTGATTAATGACAACTGTGGCTCTCCATAGCCTGACAAGGCTGGCAAAGTGCACTTCAATTTGGCACACACTTTCCTGTAACAATCTTTATTAACTTTGGACCTCAGTGTTTATGTTACTTACAATTTCCTAGATGACTTGAGGCCATATTAAACCAAATGAGAGTGGGGGTAATAACAGTGTGGAGCCTTTTTACTTGAGTGATCTAGAGAGTGGTTCAGTCTTTTCATTGCTCCCTTTTCTCTCCTAGAGTGAAAGCCAGATGTAGATCAAATTAGACTTCCTCTTCCCAGCAATTACGTTTGAACTAGAAATCAAATTGTCTGTTATCCTGAGACCAGACAGAAATGTGAGGGAGTGTAGACAGCTGGTTGCAGGTCGTCTCCCTCAGTGCTCAGGGCTGATTCCCACAACAGCACAATAACAAGAGCGAACAGGAGGAGTAGTGCAGAAGCAGATGCTGCTTTCAGTTGCTTCACTCCTGAGGGGAAATGGAAGAAATGACATCCCAGCACTCCTCAGTGGGGCTGCTGCTGGAGATGGGAAGGTGATGCTCAGGAAATGATTCCAGGAACTACCGGAGAAAAGAAACAAAGTCAACCTTATTCACATACAGCAGTTACCTTGAAGACACTGTAGGCAATATGCACACTGTTAATAACTACATGTGAACTTCTGTGAATAAGGTCATATTTACTCAAAGCTGTCAGTAGGCTGGTGAGCCTTTTCCTGTGTTTGCATTGACCTTATGTGTTAAGCCGTCTACACATGATCAGCAGTAACTAACACTGTTTTCCTCTGGGGCTGTGGAGACCACTCGGAGGAAGCGCTAGCCTTGGAATGGCACGCTGCTCCGAGTTGCCGCTGAGCGCTGCCCTCAAAGTTCAAATTATTTCAACTTTGACCTCATATGCTGCTCGGGCTGCACAATATATCAATTTTTAACTGCAAATTAAAATGCAACTGCCATTCTTTTTTATTTAAAGTGGTGCCTTTTATATTCAATTCAATGTTCAATTTGTTCAATAGAAGAATGTTGGAAACGATTTCCTTTCTTTCGTTTTAAATTCAATAAGCAATTTGTTGTATTTTAGCAGAATATTGAAAGTGACTGAGTACACGGCTTATTTATCGTAAGTAAGATCGTTATCGCAATATTTAATGTTACGGCACATTTTCTTGGGGTTGGGAATCCCCACAGGCCTCACGATACGATATCATCACAATACCTATGTCACGATACGATATTATTGCGATTTATAACCTTTTTTCCAACTTCAGATTTTTCCCAATTTCAAATGATGTCCCCAAAAGGAAACTTTGTCAACATCTGTTTTATCTAAAAAGATACATTTCTCTCTTTGTTCAGCTCACTTCAATGTTATTGCTGCAAAATGGGATTGCCAAGCAGACAAATTGACCAACACATATATAATAATAGATCCATACTAGGCGTCTGTGTATCAATACAGTATTGCCACGGAAAATATCGCGATATTACGTGCAGCCCTAGTTGCTGCTGACCTTTCAAGGCGCAACCAATTCCAGAAGCATCGATGCCGTTTGCCTGCGCTGCGCCTCGCGGTCTTACCTCTGACCATGTGTAGCGCTGTCTGACACACAGTGTGACCCAGTGTTGTGTGGTGAATGCGTTTATCAGTGTTGGTGCTCACATCTTCTGGGAGCTCGTACGGCGGTCGCAGCCACTGCTTGATTCTCTCACTCTTACAGATGAGGAAGTAGGCTATCAAAGGAATCAGGAGGACCGGGACCATGATGGGCCCCACAACTAGTATCACTGTTTGGTTCGAGTCTTTTTCTGGGAAATGTACGACACACACACACACACACACACACACACACACACACACACACACACACACACACCTCTTATCGTGTGCTGACTTCCGATGACCATGCTGCTGTTTAAAAAAAAAAAAAAAAAAGGAATGCTCCAAACAATCTAAACAATCCTCACATCGTGTGTGCCAACAAACCAAACAGACAGACCAATGGGGAGAAGAGGAGCTGCAGGAATGGTTTCTTTGGAAGTAGCCTTTTCTTTTCTCTTTATTGCTCTTAATACAAGCTGCTACCAACTTGTCAGAGCCACATTTCAAGTCTAGAGTGAGCGTAAGATACTCCAAAGAGACTATTTCTGTGGATATATTCTACAATTTGTTTCTGACTGATAAAAAATAGAAACTTGCATTAATTAGTATTCCATCACAAGGAACACGTAAGCAGCTTAGGGCTGCAGCTAATGATTAATCATGATGATTAGTTCCTCAATTAATCGATTAGTTGTTTGGTCTTTAAAATGTCAGAAAATGGTGAAAAATGACGATCAGTGTTTCCCAAAGCCCAAGATGACGTCTCGCTCAAACGCAAAGATATTCAGTTGACTGTCACAGAGGAGTGAACAGACTAGAAAATATCCACATTTAACAAGGTGGAATTAGGCTACGTTCAGAAGTGACCCGCATGCGCAAACGAGTAACAGTGAAAACACACCGTGTGCGTCAGTGTCAGCGTTTAGCCCGCGAATCGTACAGTAGATACGTGCCTGATCGTACGCCTGGCCATTCATACCGGACGCGTATTTCTACGCGCTGGTCACAAAGCGATCCTTCTCCTCTCAACTCTCTCTCTCTCCAATAGAAAGAGAAAGGATGAGTAAGGAAAACTGTGGTAATTGTAGCCTATATGTGGCTGTGTGTGTGTGTGTGTGTGTGTGTGTGTGTCTGTGTGTCTGTGTATCACTCTCTCTGTCCGTCCGGAGGTCTCTCCCTCCGTGTGCCTGATCTCGCTGTGAGAAGTCAAGACCGCCAAAATCACCATAAAGCTGTTTTATTTTGAAATGTGTTTTATTTTTGTAAAGTACCCGGCTGCACTGTGGTCTTCCTGTATGTGATTACCTGTCTGGCTTGACATATACGCTCGCGTCTCGCGCGGGAAATAGAGGAGACGGCGAAACGATCGCTGCAGCGCGCAGGCCGACTGGGACGCTACGCGCCCGGTGTGAACAGACAGATTGGATAACATGGGCGCCGAAATAAAAATGACTGTATCAGAACTGGAAAAGACCGGCTGCTATGTGACTTGGGCTGTTTACACTGTCATGAAAAAAAGGATTTGGGTCACTTTTGCCTGCAGTCTGAACATGACCTGAGGAACTTTAATTTGTTGAAACAACTTAAACCGATTACTTGATTATCAAACTAGTTGGCGATTAATTTAATAGTAGACAACTTATTGATTAACCTTTGCAGCTCTAAAGCAGCTTCACTTTGAATTAAAGACTGTGTGGTCATAATACACATCCCAACATGTCCAGTGACTGTTTCAATCTCTTCCTTCCTGGTGCTTTCAAGGAAGGTCTGATATTCAAGATTTAAGAGTGGACCGCCACACACTGCCTTTTGTATAGATTGTATATTGTTCTATATTGTGGACTGTGTCAAGGCAACAAAAAAGAAGAGCAACACAGCTAATTTGGTTGTTTAATGTCTCTACAACATTCTTAGCAGCAGAAACGACAACCATGGTCTTACTTGATTCTGGGATGAGCTCACACTGGGTACAGGTGGGCAGTCCGATGCTACTTTTAAAGTAACGGTACTGCACCTGTACACAGTACCGCTGTCCCTCCTGCAGCTCAGAGATGGTCACGGAGGCCTCAGCATCTTCATACTTCTGTTGAAGAGGGGAAAGCGTTTAGAGAACATAAACATATGTATATTAGAATCAGAAAAGGTTTTATTGCAACAATAAGTACACTTACTGTGGAATTTGCCTTGGTGAAAGGAGCATACATTAAACAAACAAACACAAATATTAAATGTTAATATAAAATAAACAAATACAGAAAAACAAATGTATACATACAAAGTCATTAGTCACTTGAATAAATAATTTGTGTTGTTTAGTTTCAAACAGTCCAAAGGAAATGTTGAATTATAGTGTGGTTAAAACTCCCTATTTACATTACTTACAGTACTTGATTTACAGCTAATGTATGTGGAAAAAAAGTACACAACCTTATTTGTTTAACAGTAATTCGGTACTACTACAAAGCGTCACAGGAAGTGCTTTTATTTTGAAGTAGCTGACACGGAAGTTGTATGTTGTGTACTCCCGCTAGCTTGTGTGATGAGATGAACGTGAGACGCTAGATGCAAAACATGTCCGTCATGCTTAAGCGTGTTCACTTCCTTGTGTGTATAAGTGCAGCATATTGAACAGTAGAATGTTCACAGTAAAAAACTAGCTTTTTGGTCGTCATTTGAAGCCACTACACTACAACTGGGTTCTGTTCTAACTGGTAACATTTAGGGATTTGCGAGGACTGTCACGTGAAAGTAAACTCAATTTTTAAAGATATTGCATATGTTCATCCAATACTGGCCATTAGCTGGAAGCATCCTGAAACTCTAACAGGCAGTTCTTGTTCCACACAGCCATGAAACCATGTCATGCAGGCAGCTAGGCAAGAAATGTACTTGGTGCTAAACAACTTGTATCAACCTGCTACGGGTGTGTCCAGATAATACTGTAGAGATAAGTTGAGCTAAGGGTTGGGTATCGTTTTTTGTTTTTTTCAAAACTTTTAAAATGATGCCGGTGGGCGCCCGGATAGCTCAGTTGGTAGAGCAGGCGCCCATATATAGAGGTTTACTCCTCGACGTAGCGGGCCTGGGTTTGACTCCGACCTGCGGCCCTTTGCTGCATGTCATCCCCCCTCTCTCTCCCCTTTCATGTCTTCAGCTGTCCTGTTGAATAAAGGCCTGAAAATGCCCCAGAAATAAAACGATGCCGGTGCTTAAACCTACCCGGTCCCTCGTCTGTCAACCATGGATTAAGACGTCCTCTAACTCTCTCTGCGATCGCTCATTTTTCAATAGAGCTAATCAGTCAATACAGCTGTTGATCTTCATTTGCAAGTTTTTGTTTGTCAGACGACTTCACAATTATAAAGTGAATTTGGTTGGATTCCAGTCAGACTGATGGCAAAAACGTAATAAAACACTGAACAATTCACTGTGATAAAAAGTGCAATAATCCTCACTACTCCCTACTGTGAACTACTGTGCAATATTTACAATATTTATTCTCGTGACAAATGCAATATCCCCCATAGTTGTATCCTCCAGTTACAGTATTCATCATTTATTATATTTTTTGCAGTCTTTTGTAAACTAAGTTGTTTTTGTCTTATTTTATTTGAATGTATTTACCTTGTAGAATCTGTTTCTATTTTAGTCAGTGTGCTTTTCTTTGCCCTAAACTCTTTTTACTTGACTCGAAGAACACACAAGAATGTGCCTGGACTGTCTGGTGTATCCAAAAGATAAATATTAATTTTAAAAAACTACATTATATTACTCAACTCTCCCCTCTTTACTCACTTTAATAGGTATTTATTGCAAAAAAATAAAATTCAAAGAGCTATTGAGCTCAGAAGTACCAAACTGTCCCTCCTGGGTAACGTCCGGGCTTAAAATCTAAGTATAAAAATGTGACAAAAATGTCAATAATAATAATAAGAGCATTAATTATCTACTTTGGCATAATTGTGTTGATGTTTGCAGTGATACCTACAAATATAGTAACAATCCTACCCTTATTTAAAATGTTACTCAAGAAATACTTTTGTCCTTACTTTTGGATTTCCCTAATGTCCTTCCTGGGTAACAGACCTTAAACTCCATACATTACCCATAATGCAATTGCATAGTCATGAAATATGATATTACATCATAAAGAAGATTTTGGTTTATTTTTATATTTTGCTTTTTCGGTCACTGTTGAACTATGTCCAAAAATCATGTGTCTTTCTGGATAACGCTAATAAAACATATTTGATGTTTTGATATTTAAAAAAATGCCTATTTCATGTGAAATATGGCATTAATGTTTTAAAGGCTAAGATATATTTTAGCTGAGTATGCCATGTTTGACAGAGTTTTGGTGGGAAAATCACGTTTTTGTCCTTCCTGGATAACGAAGATCTTCTGTTATCCAGATTGGACATGTTAATGAAAATAGTTTTTTTATTAGTATCTATCACGTTTCAAGCATTGTGTTGATAATGTTAGATTATATTAATAAAATAATATGTATTTCTTTAATCTTTTATGGCATTTTTGCATTATGTCATTCCTGGCTAACAGGATGTCATCCTGAGTAACAATGACACAGTCAAGTGTTTAAACTCAGATTTTCATGGTATATTACACAATCATGTTTTCCTCAGTTGAGTATACAATAATAACCTGATAACCTTTACTGTAAAGCATTTTAAGACTTCTTTTCATAATTTTTCTGTTTTTGGCATGGAATATTGTGTGACCAAAATCAAACGATGAGCCCATTTAATTATAAATACCCAAATATATCATATTAATTGTGTTAAAAACTTAGTTTTTTTGAACAGTGTGCGTTTGATTAGCTGTAACTATGGATATGCCTAAACATTTATATGCTAAAAAGGTAGACATTTAAATATTTTTTAAATCCATTCCCGTTACCCAGGAAGGACATTTTTCATGGAATAAATCACATGATTCATCAAAAAAAATTAAATTGCATTTGTAAATTAAATTCCTGTTGTTGAGATGTATATAGAACACTCTAATGAAAATAGAAATTGCTTGAGTTGGCATTTTTTGACACTTTTATTTTCAAATTTTAAATCCTTATTCGTCTTTGACCCATTAACATTATGAATGTAGGTTATTACAGAGAGCAGGAAGAGACTGAACAGAGGTTTAACCGGCAGAGCCGCCCACATGTTGCCTGTGATCAACGGGTTTGTTGTTTGCCGACTAAATGAAAGTTAGAAGAAGAGATTTTGCTTTTTGTTTAGCACGCTAGGAGACGGTTACAAACATGACCTGACAATGCTGGTGAGTAACACATTTCCAAAATGAACAAACTTAGTGGGAACAAAGTGTTGGATCACTTACAGTAAACATTCAACAGGAAGCAACAGCATGTGTACTTGTGTTAAACTAACAAGGGGCTCTTCTCATTTCTCCATTATGTGCCTCCTCAACTTATCTCCTCTCTCCTCCGTCCTCCAGTCTGTGACCCGAAAAACTGATCTCATGCGGCATCTTGAAGGATGTCTCAATTCCTAAAAATGCATCTCAAGGAGCCAGGAGAGAAGGCTTGCAGGAGGAGCTATGAGCGAGGACGCACTAATCACATACTGATGTTGGATATCGGGCTGATACTGACTGACTCAACGGCTGAATCGGGTATCGGTGACAATGGAGCCATCTATTCAACTCATTTCTATGTTGTCTGATTACATGTTTGTGCGCCATGTCATGCTGAAGCAGCAAGCATCAAGAGGCGGGCCTTACTACTTTACCACTTCCTTCCCGTTTTGATGCAAGCAGATGACAGCAGCATCTAGCTTCCTGTCTGTTAACACGTACACAACACTGTGTATAAGTCACAGTAAAAACTTATAAAATAACACCATACCCTTTGCTGGAGTTGGACTAGGTTAACTAAATGTTTTACCGGGGTATTACTGACTAACTGACTGTTAATAAGAACCGTTAACACTTTATTGAGCCTGTATATTGCTTATGCTAATAGTAGCCCTGCAAACCACTCATTATTTCTGCTCTCTCTGCCTGAATCTTTTGTCGTTGTTTTTTTTTCGACTAATCACTTGGGAGTTTTATGAATGTCAAGCAGTAGGGCTGAAACGATTCCTCGAGTAACTCGAATAATTTGATTACTAAAAATCCTCGATGCTAAATGATTTGCCTCGAAGCTTCGTTTAATCAATGTTACCAACGTTGTATCCCTCACGGTGTTTCCGCACGGAGGATTATTACTGTCGCACACCGGGCTGACGCTGCTGGCGACACGTCATGAAGACGGATTACAAAATGAAGAAAGAGCGTAAGGGGTTAAGAGAAGAGACAGGCTGGAGAAAACCACAGAAAGGGTCCAAAGTTTGGAATCAGTTCAAACGTAATTAAAACGAAAACTCTGTACAGTGTGTCTACTGAAAAACTGAACTAGCGTACCACAATAATAGCACGACGTCAGTGCTTCAGCATCTCAACAGAAAACATTGAGTCTAACTTATCATCCATTCCACGAAGAGGACCTGACAAAAGTAAATCACAGAGTCGTATGGATGATGAAACTACACCAAACACGACGACTACCAAAAACAAAGACAAGGAAATACGTAGTGGTGACCACAGTCTAGTTTTTTGAGAGATGATATTGTAAGCAATGAAGGCAATACAAATGTTGCTTTTTCCGAAAATTAAACCAAACTATTGTACATTATTGCTCTTCAATAAAACAAAAGTATTTCTTATCCGATTACTCGATGGAATAATCGGTACAATACTCGATTACTAAAATAATTGATAGCTGCAGCCCTATCAAGCAGAACGTATTTATATTTTCCTTTCCTAACATAAAATATTTACACAACAACAGCCATATTTAGTATCGCGAAAATTAGTGAACTAGGGCGAACATCTCAGGTGGGAGGGACTAGGACGCGAGTCAAGGAGGCGAGGATGTACAATGAGAAATGAGAAGAGGGGGAGGTTTCTCACCAGCAGGGGCTCTCCTTCCTTGCCATAGTAAACCCTGTATTTTGCATGGCGTCCATATTCCTGGGCCAAACTGTGGTTCATAGTCAAATAAACCGTGAGGGAGCCGGGCCCTGGCATCAGACTCAAGTCAGGAGTACAGGTGTCACCTGGAAGAGCAGAACACATATACTGAGTGTTGACACTATCAGGACGGGGGGGCTAAGCCATCTGTGAGATACAGTATGGCCAACAAAAACAACTTTTCGGACCTAAAATAAACCTTGTATACCTCAACTTACAAATCGTTTACATACGCATAATATTCTTGTTTTTGCCCTTATTCCGAAAAAGACAATATTTTGACTAAGCTGTTTACATGGCTAATGAAAGTGAATAATTCACAAATATTGCCGTTAACATGCAGCCGCGCAAAACAGGATTTTTTCAAATTGTTCCAACGGTGGCGGACTTGTTGGACCGTGAGAACACAGCCTCCTTCTTTTATTCCTTCAACCAGCTTCTCGAAAAGGTCGGCGTTGTGATGTTTTTCTGCATATCCAAAAACCTGTGGATATCCAAGTCTTTCGTCATGTTTAAAAGTAGCTGTGTTTCTCCTCCGGACCAAAGATGTGGGCTTTTCTTTTGCCCATCTATCTTTACCGCAACCCTGCAAACTGTCGGCTGGTTGGTTTGCGTACAACAACCATAGCAACGCACAGAGCTGACCGTAAGCCGTAAACAGGCAAGAGGCTGTAAACTGTCACAAACTGCTGTAAAAACCCTGACTGATACTAATAATACCACCATATCCCACATGTCTTAATCAGAAAATGCTATGTGGAAAAAGAATATCCAAACGGAATATGCTGTTTACATGACCCGTATCAAATTTGGAATACTGGCCTTTACAGCGTAATAGTGGAATATTATTGTGCATGTAAACATACTCAATGATTTTACTTAAGTTATGAAAGCTTGCTATGGGTTTGTTAGCTTTTGACACTTCACAGAATCAGAAAGGGATTTCTTTTCTTTTCTTTCTTCTCACACTTTCAAGGAATTTGCCTTGAAAAAAAAGAAAGTTTAAAAGTTCTCCGAAGTCCTCCGTTGTAAGTTCTGTTGTTTGTTTTTTCTGCATACATAAATATATTAAACATGAATATGAAATAAACAAACAATAAATACAGAAACAAATATGTACATATAACTGTTTAACATTAAGAAGAGAGAGAGAGAGAGACAGAGACAGAGAGAGAGAGAGAGAGAGAGACACAGAGAGAGACAGACACAGAGAGAGAGAGAGAAAGAGAAAGAGAAAGAGAGAGAGAGACAGACACAGAGAGAGAGAGAGAGAGCGAGAGAGAGAGAGAGAGAGAGCGAGAGCGAGAGAGAGAGAGAGAGAGAGAAGAGGACGTATGGATGTGGTTCATACACCTTGTGGTTGACACCATGGTTAGGTTGGTTAACACCTAGAATCACACTACATGAGAGAAAGGCACATCCTTGACATTAAATTGTAAAGGTCTGCACAAACTATGAAAGGCTGCACAGGCTGTTGCCATGGCAGCTCATTGTTTCTCACCATGTCTGCTACAGGCTTCGACTGGTGGCGAGGGCAGCCCACGCCTCTCTGCTCGCACACGCAGCCTGACGCAGCCGTGCTCGGCCTCAGCTTTGGTGGAAGTTACATTACAGGAATTTGAAGATATGTGGACGCAGGATGACACATTTGTCCACTTGCGGTTGTTAAAGCTGAGGACAAGGAACAGGAGACTTACAATCAGTCCACAATCTGTCATGATGTTAATAACAATTTTTGCATTAAAATGTCAATTCAGTGTGGAAATACTGTCTGTGAGCTGTGTCACCATTTATTAATAATTACTCTAAGCAAAAATGAAAATGCTACAGAAGGGAAAGATAATGCAATAATTGCCTGGCATATGTCCAGACAAAACATAAGGAGACATATCATGCTTATTTTCAGCTTCGGAATTGTATTTTGGGGTTCTACAAAAACATGTTTACATGATTTAATGTTGATTTTTTATTTTTTTTCCCCCTCATACTGTCTGTCTGAATATACCTGTATTCACCTTCTGTTGAAAACGCTCAGTTTTAGCACTGTGTCTTTTAGGCCCCCTCCCGAAAAAAGCCCAGCCTACTCTTGATTGACTTGCGAGGAAAATATGGCGCACCTTTGCAAAGGTAGTTCTTAAGTCATGGGTGGAGATACTCAGATGGGGGAGGCGGTATTTTCTAATGAGCCTGCATGGGACGTAGGAAGAGGAGCCAAATCTGAATGGCTTGTTGCCATGGTTTCTGATCCAGGCAGTAGGCCTGCACTTTAAATCGCAATCTCGATTCACCCGTTCGCGATTTAATTTTTAAATGACTTCGATTTTTTTTTTTTTTCTCTCCTTCAATTAATTTATTGAAAGCATTTGACATTGACATGTTTTAATGATGTAAAGACATGCTCAAGGAGTTCAGATAGAGCCTGTATCAGGGCCATATTTAGGTCAATGTGTTACATGTCAGTATTTTTGGTAGCCTACTGTACTTAATTGGCCAGTATGGACTATATTTTCTTTATTCATTGAAGCCTCTATGTTTACAGGCTTGTGGTGATGCGCAATGTGCTATAGGTGCCAAAAAAATCTATGTTTGGTACTGCCAATTTGTTTTGTTTTGTCATGGTTCACGTGTCCAATAAACATTACACTTCGTGAGAAAAATATTGTGGCAGAGAATCGTGATATCAATTCTAAGCTAAAAAAATCGTGATTCATATTTTTCCCCCGAATCGTGCAGGTCTACCAGGCCAGATACCCAAATGTATGTTCACAATCACTGAAAAAGGAAGTCTTTCTTCTCATGCAGGTTGTAGAATCCCACACTGCAACAGGCACCACAGCATCAAGAGCTCACCGGCTGTACTGAACAGTGTAGGTGGTATCTCCCTCTGAGGCAGGAGTCCATGTCAGCAGCCAGTTATCAACATGGATGTTCTGTGGAGCCGGTGGCGACTCAGACAGTGCTGGGAGAGATGGGAATGGACATGGATAGAGCAGCGAATGAGAATATGATTGATTTGTTGACACTTTATGCTTGAATACCAAGCAGCAACCTCCGGTGCTGGAAAATTAAAACAATCCGAAAGAAAAAACTGCAGGTCATCGAGTGGTCACTTGAGGCTGGCTCCAAAAGGGATTAAATCCCCACAGACCCCCCCCCCCCCCCCCCCCTGTAAGAATGCTCAACTTAACAGGTTTGTAAATAGTACAAAACGGTTCGTCTCTGTAGGTGAACTTAGGTTCACCCTTCATGACAACTTTATATTTAATTATAGTGAGGCTTAAAGTTATGCATAATTAAGGGCGTCATCTTCTAACAATAACACTATACAAATATAACAGAATAAATTAAACCAATGAGCTGTTATAGTGCCATTTGTGTGTGTTTAAACTTTCGCCCGTATGAGATGCAACAATCAGCGTTTGTTTTACTAAATTAGAAAGAAAGAAAAGTGTGTGATTTGTCAAACTACAAATGGAGAGATCAACCATCTCTGTTTCCTAGGAGCACTACAGGCCTTAGACACTTAGGAATGACATTTCGGATACTTTGGTGTCAAAGTGTTAAGAGTTACTGACCCCAGTGTGAAGCGTAGTTGGTGACCAGTCAAGCATGAGGTTGTTGATTTTTGATTTGATTTGATTTATGTTTTTATATTGTATCAAGAATGCCTTACATCAAATACAATCGAGGATAAAAACACAATAAAGTCCAGGACTTATTTCCATTGTGGTCCTCAAACAGTTCAAAAAGCATATAGATTATAGTTTTACTCAAAGAGTTCAACTTTTAATGACATTAAGTGTTGTTTAATGGATTCACAATGCCCTTTATGAATCAACTATAACATTTGTAATTGAGTCTGCCTGCTATCTAAACAGCTGTTTCCATAATAATAAAGAGCGGCTATGTATAAGACTAATACATTATAATGGTAACGTTAGCAGCCTAACGTTGAGTGTGGGTGTTTAGCTAGTTTTATTTACAGTCTATGGTTTTTAGCGAGCGTTAGCTTGGGAGAAGTTCTCACAGACACCCACACACAGACTATTGCCTCACAACTAGCACCGAGAGGTAACCTTAGGTTAGCTAAAAACCAAACTCCAACTGTTAAGGATAACTAATTACCTTGGACGACGACTAGAACGAACAGGACGCTGAAAAACATCGTAAGACCGTCATTTCACAGCGTCCCCGAACACCATAGCAGTTTATCTGTCTGTTGAACAATAAGACAACACTTCCCCGAAACCTGGAATTGACCATAGACAGTATATAAGAGGGGAATTGACGACAGTCTGGGAAGTTCCTTTTTTTTGGTAGCTTCCTGAAACGCCCCTTAACGAAAACAGGGGCGATTCCAGGATTTATAAAGTGGGGTGGCCCAATAATCAGTCAGGGGGGGCCCAGAGGATTTTATCAGAATACAGCATAGAAAATCTGCTTAGAAATATAGTACATTTTGGATAGGATAGAATAACACAATTCAATTTTGCTAAATAAAACACATCACATTCATTATTAATTTAACTTTTTTTTTTTTTTCAACAAATTGTATATCCAAATAGAATACACATTTTCAGTGGGCTCTTAAGGCAAAAATTTGGATATGTGGAAACATTAATTGGTCATGTGACAAGGGCTGGGAAGGTTTTTTGTCACAGAACTGTATACAAATAATGTGCAATACACTTAAAATAAATTTGCCTCAAACTTAAACAGGAAACATTGCTGTACACAGTTTTCAGATAATAGGAAACAGAACAGAAAGACGTGTGCAATGCACAATTTATTTCTTACAGCAACAAGTGCTCTACAGTGAGTTCAATATGTTTCTACTTTAGAGCCTGGATCGGGCCGAATTTTTCCGTCCGAACCCGGCCCGAGCCCGACAGAGCCGTGACCGAACCCGGCCCGAGCCCGTCAGGCATTATGATATTTATGCCTGACACAGTTAAAATCTCGTTGTTTTTTTTCTCATACTAATGACACATGTACGTTTGTTTGTGTGGAAAGCCCGCTTTTATTAAGCAACTGGAAGGCATTCGGAAATGTCAACAGATGGTCATCAGCGCACACGGGGGAACAAGTGCACGTTAATAAGCTGTTTAATTTAAAATGTTCAATGTGTTAACCTTTCCTGCTTGCTTCGATTCCGACCGTGATCAGAAAACCAGGGGAGACTCGTTACCTCCAGGGCCGACGTTATATAACGTCGGGGTTAAAATCCCGTTTCTGGTGAGCAGATGAATGAACTTAGTTTTCAGTCTGGAGTTTATCTCAGACACCACACACACTGTGTACAAAACTTCAACTTATTCACCAACTCTGCTCCAGTCGCATCTACACGTCTGCTTACTCTTTCTCTATCTTTCTTCTGCCCACTTTACACACACACTGAGCTCTCTTAAAGGAGCCGTAGCACCATTTTACAACAAATGCCTTATCGCGCTGATGTGACCGAGCCCGGCCCGAACCCGACCATCATTTCTAAATATCTGTCCGAACCCGGCCCGGCCCGTCGGGTACCGTCGGGACCCGTCGGGCTTGGGTCGGGTATCCATGCCTTATTCTACTTCTAAATTGGCCTCAAAAACAAAGTACACAGCTGCCATACAACGTGTGTAAAGTAGATATCCATTTACCAAATGGAAAGGCAGCGATTGGCAGAACAGGGAGCAAAGTGACATTACTCTGATCCAATGGAAATCAAATTTGTCAGATTGACAATACTCTACTCCAATAGATTGGGGGGGGCAATCATACAGTGGGGAGAACAAGTATTTGATACACTGCCGATTTTGCAGGTTTTCCTGTCTGTAATTTTTATCATAGGTACTCTTCAACTGTGAGTGACGGAATCTAAACAAAAATCCGGAAAATCACATTGTATGATTTTTAAGTAATTAATTTGCATTTTATTGCATGACATAAGTATTTGATAGGCTACATCAGAAAAGCAGAACTTCATATTTGGTACAGAAACCTTTGTTTGCAATTACAGAGATCATACGTTTCCTGTAGATCTTGACCAGATTTGCTCACACTGCAGCAGGGATTTTGGTCCACTCCTCCATACAGACCTTCTCCAGATCCTTCAGGTTATGGGGCTGTCGCTGGGCAATACGGACTTTAGCTCCCTCCAAAGATTTTCTATTGGGTTCAGGTCTGGAGACTGGCTAGGCCACTCCAGGACCTTGAGATGCTTCTTACGGAGCCACTCCTTAGTTGCCCTGGCTGTGTGTTTCGGGTCGTTGTCATGCTGGAAGACCCAACCACGACCCATCTTCAATGCTCTTACTGAGGGAAGGAGGTTGTTGGCCAAGATCTCGCGATACATGGCCCCATCCATCCTCCCCTCAATACGGTGCAGTCGTCCTGTCCCCTTTGCAGAAAAGCATCCCCAAAGAATGATGTTTCCACCTCCATGCTTCACGGTTGGGATGGTGTTCTTGGGGTTGTACTCATCCTTCTTCTTCCTCCAAACACGGTGAGTGGAGTTTAGACCAAAAAGCTCTATTTTTGTCTCATCAGACCACATGACCTTCTCCCATTCCTCCTCTGGATCATCCAGATGGTCATTGGCAAACTTCAGACGGGCCTGGACATGCGCTGGCTTGAGCAGGGGGACCTTGCGTGCGCTGCAGGATTTTAATCCATGACGGCGTAGTGTGTTACTAATGGTTTTCTTTGAGACTGTGGTCCCAGCTCTCTTCAGGTCATTGCTGCCGTATAGTTCTGGGCTGATCCCTCACCTTCCTCATGATCATTGATGCCCCACGAGGTGAGATCTTGCATGGAGCCCCAGACTGAGGGAGATTGACCGTCATCTCGAACTTCTTCCATTTTCTAATAATTGCGCCAAAAGTTGTTGCCTTCTCACCAAGCTGCTTGCCTATTGTCCTGTAGCCCATCCCAGCCTTGTGCAGGTCTACAATTTTATGCCTGATGTACACAGTTTTAGTTTTAGTGTTTGCGCCATTCTCTGTAAATTCTAGACTGTTGTGGTGAAGCACCCTGGAGATCAGCAGTGTTTGAGATACTCAAACCACCCTGTCTGGCATTCCACGGTCATTGTCCCACATTTCTGGTCTGAACAAAACTCAACATCTTAATAATAATGTAGTTTATTCATATAACACACTAACAATCAAAGACACTTTACAGAGTATTTAAAAATAATTATGTGAGATCTCCACTTTTGAGCAAAATTGAAATTTTGTTGGTCAAACACTTTTTTTTTCTGTAACAATTTGTGCCTTGTCGCATCAATCTAGGGTGCAAATGTCTTTATTTATGTAAAGAAAGTTATAATTTATATATTATATATTTATAACATTTTTGTTATAAATAGACATCCCCCTGTAAATTACGCTTATGGTTGTGGGAAAGGGAGGTTCTGGAGGACAGGGGTGATGTGGTCACGGGAGCGTGAATGGGTGAGCAGACAAGCAGCAGAGTTCTGGATGTACTGGAGTTTATTTCGGTCTTATGATGATGTACCATAAAGAATGATATCGCAGTAGACAAGTCTGGATGTATTGAAGGCATGGATTGAGGTTTCGGCAGCAGAGAAGGTGAGTGATGGGTGGAGACGGGCAATGTTTTTGAGGTGGTACATGGGCAGGAACCCAGACAAAACAAACTGTCACGTCCTTATTGTACAGTCTGTATAATAAATTATGCATTTCCAAAAATTAGATCTTGTCTACGTGATTTCACTGTTTTGATGCTTGTAAATGCTGCCAAACTTTCCGAAGCAATTAGTGCGTTACTTTTGTTGTTTTCTTCCAACCATTTCAATGCTACTATAATAGTTAGAAGCTCAACTGTATGAACTGATAAATGATATGTGGCTCTCTTCTTAATAAATATCTTATATTGTGGAATGAAAACTGCAGCTCCAGTACGTCCAATCTGAGGCTCTTTTGAACCATCTGTAAATTTCAACAACTTATCTGCTAAGTGCTACTTAATATAATGCTGCACTATATTCCCAGCAGATCTCTGCTCTGACTTCTTTCTTAATTTCAGTTGGATATTTAAATCTACTAATGGTATCACAATCTGGGAGGAATAGGACTGTACAGGACATACAGGACTGTTGGACTGTATTTTATATTACCTAAACCTAGATTTTCGGCTTTTACATTTCCCATCCACACAAAACTATGAAAATTGGACTTGTTATACTCCCAACAATCCTGCAAAATGGCCTTTGTAGGGTGATCTCTACCATGACCTTGTAAATTGACCCAATACGCCAGTCACTTATGTGATAGCTCCTCGACTCTTCGGTCCTCGGCTGAACTGGAAGTTGTTCTGTCCCTCCTTGGTAAAGCTCTTATTTTGGCCCCGAGGACCAAGGAGCGAGCATCGAGGAGGGATCATCGAGGAGATATAGGCAAGGATACATGAGAGCAGCCTTCCCGGAAGCCTAGCAGCTGAAGGAGTTGCCAACTCCGCTCAAACAGCCCAACACATATTCACGTGACGCTTCAGAGGAAAGGACGTCTCATCCCTCTAAAACACATTTGCTCATTGCCTCTCTCGTGTCTCTCCCGTGCCTCCTTGGTGGGAGGGACTAAGACGTGAAGATGGGAGGCAAGTGGAGCAGTCAAGGAGGCAATTTAAGCGACATGAGAAGCACCTCTTGTTATTTGTTGTGTTTTTCCTGTACTCATCTTGTATATTTTGCTTGGTTTACTTCCTGTATTATTTTGTCATATGTACCGGTTTAGCTTTGTTTCCTGTTTGAGTCTGATTTGTCCCTGTGGTGTTATTTGAGTGTTTTTGTTATTGACATTGTGGAGGTGTGTTTCTCACCTGTGCCTCCTGTTTTCAGGTCACTAATTAGAACAACTCAGCTCACCTGTGCCCGGTGTGCTGAGGTTTGCAGTATCCTCTGTCTGTCTCTCTCTGCTCTGGCTGTCTTCACTGGCACGCCAAGGTTTGGTTATGTTGTCCTAGGTTTGCATTTTGCTAAGTTTTCACTTTATAAGTGATAATTTGGTCTAATTTGGTTCAATTTGATTTAATAAAGTATTGTTTATACATTTAACATGGTGTTGTCTCCCTCCTTGTCATGGCCTGGCTCAGGTGAGAATTTAACACCATGTTAAATGTTTAAACAATACTTTATTAAATCAAATTGAACCACATTAACTATATACAAAATGTGATGTTGACATCAGTGGAGTCAGTGACATAGGGTGTGCATGGGTGGCAGAGGTGAGAGTGTGCTGGAGTTGTAAAGTGTGAACTTAGCAAAAGGCAAACCTATGACAACATAATCAAATCAAACCTTGGTGTGCCAGTGGAGACAGCCAGAGCAGAGAGAGGGAGAGACATAAGGCTAACCCTCAGCACACCGGCTGACCTGAGTTGTTCTAATTAGTGACCTAAAAACAGGAGGCACAGGTTAGAAAAACAACTCCACAATGTCAATAACATAAACACTCAAATAACACCACAGGGACATCACATCCCTATTATGTTTGACCTGTTCACTCCCTCCCTGCTCATTCAATTCAATTCAATTTTATTTATAGTATCAATTCATAACAAGATTTATCTCAAGACACTTTACAGACAGAGCAGGTCTAGACCACACTCTATAATTTACAAAGACCCAACAATTCCAGTAATTCCCCCAAGAGCAAGCATTCAGTGCGACAGTGGCGAGAAAAAACTCCCTCTCATGAAGAAACCTGGGACAGACCCAGGCCCTTGGTAGGTGGTGTCTGAAGGTGCCAGTTGGGGGTGTGATGAACAATGGCAATAATAGTCACAAAGATAATGGAACAGTGACTAGAAATAGTAGTTGTAGTAGTTTATGGCATAGCAGGGCACTGCAGGGTGTCACAGGACATAGCAGGGTATAGCAGGGCGTCACAGGACGAAGCAGAGCACTGCAGGGCGTAGTAGGACACAGCAGGAGGCAGCAGGAGGTAGCAGGGCACTGCAGAGTGTAGCAGGTGTAACAGGGCATAGCAGGGTATAGCAGGGCGTTACAGGACGTAGCAGGGTATAGCAGGGTATAGCAGGGCGTCACAGGACGTAGCAGAGCACTGCAGGGCATAGCAGGACGTAGCAGGACGTAGTAGGATGCAGCAGGAGGTAGCAGGGCACAGCAGAGCGTAGCAGGTGTAACAGGGCATAGCAAGGCGCGCAGCTGGACCACGGCGACAAGCTGCAACCATGATTTAGGGGCCACCCTAATTGAAGGAAACATGCTGAAAAGAAAACATATGGACTCCGGGGAATAAGCTCCCCAGAGCTAAGTTAGTAACAAGCATTTCTGGAACATGGAAGCACACAGATGGAAAGAGAGAGGAGAGAGAAGCTCAGTGTGTCAAAGGAAGTCCCCCAGCAGTCTAAAACTATAACAGCAGAATTAAGAGAGACAGGTTAAGGAGAGGAGCCTGGTCGGGCTAGTCTCCCCAACCGGATTGGGCTGTACTGGCCTGTCTCCCTCTACTTTGATTATATCATTGATTATATGGTAGATTAGTCTAATGACTATGAAGAGAAGCAGAGAAGAGAAGGGGTGCCATGTCTGAAGCTATACACCCTCCCCCGCCGGTCTGGGCGAACGCTGCAAATCCTCACTCCCTAACTATAAGCTTTAACGAAGAGGAGAGTTTCGTTGGCCCCTGTATTTAATGTCATCTGTTCTGTTCGGTCCTTAGATATGATAGCTCCTCGGTCCTCGGCTGAACCAGAAGTTGTTCTGTCCCTCCTCAGTGAAGGCCGTCTCAAAGCTCTTATTTCTGCATCGAGGAGGGATCATCGAGGAGATATAGGCGAGGATACATGAGAGCAGCCTTCCTGGAAGCCGTGCAGCTGAAGGAGTTGCTAACTCTGCCCATACAGCTGATGTATTCATGTGACGCTTCAGAGGAAAGGACGTCTCATCCCTCTAAAACACATTTGCTCGTTGCCTCTCTCCTCCTATGATTTCCTCGCATCTCTCCCGGGCCTCCTCGGTGGGAGGGACTAAGACGCGAGGAAGGGAGGCAAGTGGAGGAGTCGAGGAGGCAATTTAAGCGACATGATCTACTGTTCGTCTCCAGCCCGGTCCGCCAAACTGCCCCAGGTTCTCACCCTGTGGTCCAAATCAAACTGCACGTAAACCTTCAACATGAAACTACCTCGCGCCAAATTCTTAAGATTATACGCAGTCGAGGGAGATCCTTGTCCTCCAGCCTTCCTTAAGTACAGGGGGCGGGGCCACCCACTAATGATCAAATCAGAAGCCCCTAAGAAGAGCAGAGAGGGAGAAGAAAAACAAGAGGGGAGCCCGTAACACTGTGTCTGTGATTAAAATTACAGACTTCTCTGGGTTTGAACATAGTTAGAAACATTTGGGATAATGTGAGTACACAACTTAATAAAATGTATAACATAGGTATAGTCATTTTTAGACATTTAAATGCTGAAATTTTACATATTATACCTTTAAGGTCACTGAATTCGAGTCACAATTTGCTCCACATTTTTTTGTGAGACTTATGGCATTTGTGACATTCCGAAAAAACGAAAATTAGCTCCTGCTGTGCTGGATGACATTCCTCAGTTGAAGTTGAATTTAAAGTTGAAGGGTCAGGAGCTGAATGGGTTAAAACCCTGGAAGCCCTGGGATCCTCCATGTTAGTGCTGATGACGATGACGACCCTGCTGGATTTTTCGGATTCATGGGGTCCTACCCTGGTCGTATCTGGTTCTCATTTCTAGAAAAAACACGTCAGAACACAACTTAAAATATACTCATACGTAGCTTTTGAATTAGAAATCAATTTCCTCCAGGAATTAGTGTGTTGTGTGTGTATATAGATTGTTACACATTACCATTATGTTATAAGAGTAAAAATAATCTTCCGACATTTTAGATCAGCTGATGATCAATACTTCTATACAATAAATCAAAAGTTTAGTTTACGCTATGACGTTGCAGTTGGTTCAATGCCGGTAGAGTTTATAAAAGGTTTGCTGAGATTTAAATCGTTGGAGCTTGTTTGCTGCTGATGCAGCTTGAGAATCAGCGATACTTAATAAGACAACTTTTGTGAAAGTCTCCAAGGACATTGTCTATTTGGCTCATAAGGTTTGACCTTATTTCATCTGGGCTCCTAAACAGACAACTGAATCTGATCCACCACTTGGATCTGCGTTTGCAAATTCCCAGAGGAACTAACATGTCAACCGTAATGTTTAGGTGCAAGATGTGAATAGAACCCACAAAAAATGTTCAAGTTTTTACTGGCTAATCAAACACTAACATAGTGGGTGACCTAGTGGTAGAGCGTGTGCCCATATATAGAGACTCAGTCCATGACACAGAGTTTGCGGGTTCAATTCTGACCTGCAGCACTTTCCTGCATGTCATTCCCCCTCTCTCCCCTTTCATGTACAAGCTGTTACAATAAAGGCCTGAATGCCAAAAAAAAATCTTTAAAAAACCCCACTAATTTTGTATAGTCAAATTAGGAAACTAGTTGTTTATTAGATATGTGTCAATAGCTAGTTACAGGCTGTTGGGACAACAAAACTGATGCCCTGTAAAATAATAAAGGTCTCAGGCTGCTCGAAACAGCACGTAGTGAGCTGTTCCCAGCAGCCCCTCTGAGCCCTGGTATTTACTGGATGACTGGCAACCACTACAACTTCCCACTGACTCTCCAGACCACAAAACCTTTTACCTGGGTCAGTGAGAACCTCTTTGGCCAGAGCGATCTCAATGAACTTCTTCTCAGCCTTCTTCTTTTTATATGGATCCTGGAACATGTCAGGATGCAACTGTTGTGCCAGTCTCCTGTAGGCTTTCATAATGTCATTTTTCTGGGCAGTTCTGTGACAATGGGGAGCACATTATCAGCACATTTATTAAAAGATAAAAAAAAATTGCACTTATAATGTTGCACTTACACATGGCACCTTGTACTTTGGCTTATTTGAAGTCAATGTACTTCTTCTATGTAATTCTGGATGTTCTGAGTTCTGAGAGTTCTGTATTTATTTCAGAATGTCCCCATTTTTTATCCCCAAATCATACTTCAAGTTAATTGATTTTATCATTATGCCATTCATTTGTGGATATAAAGCACACAGGATATATCCAACCTTCAGAAAATGAGGGAACATGGTGCTTTTTACATTATTACTGGGCCACCAATGTTAAGAGTCATGGTATACTAACAATATGCACGTGATGAATCTGTAAAGGAATAGTTACAATAAAAGATCCTAACATAAAGAGACACTTTGCTTCATTTGGTCAGCTACAATCAAAGTTTTCATAACTCAATACTTCAGTTCAATACTACAGCTGAGAAGTATGTTCACTGAGCGTACACTTGCTCCCCACTTTTAGACCTGTCAAAAACATTAAAACTTTTTTGGACGCCTGGTTAGCTCTCCAGGTAGAGTGTGCGCCCATATTAAGAGGCTTAGTCCTCGATGCAGCGGCCGCAGGTTCAACTCCGACCTGCAGCCCTTTGCTGCATGTCATTCCCCCTCTCTCTCCCCTTTTATGTCTAAGCTGTCCTGCTGGAAATAAAGGCCTAAAAAAACACTTTTGGTGTCTTCTATTTCAATGGTATTCAAGTGTTTTAAACGTCACTTTAACTCTGGACCCTGAAACTGCTCTACTTGGGCATTCCACAACAATGCCCCCAATCTTGGTTTATGACATGGTTATTGCCAGAGAGAACTATTCTAAAATTATGGAAATCAGGTTAAGAGAATTCGTGGTCATCTTACAAGAGACTGAGATATGAATTGTCCGGCAACCCTGAGAGGTTCTTCAGCAGATAGAAACATGCAATGGTACAGAACAGAAGCAGTAGAACTAACCCGAGTGCCACACACCCGTTACCTTCTTTCCAGTAGTGAAGGGTCCTGAAATACTTGACTGTGAATATTGCCCTGACTCAGGTTTTTTGTCTTTCTTGTCACATTGTTACTATATGTGCCACTGATTTAAATGTTCTGTCTGTTTCACTTTTGTTATTTATTTTCATTTTATGTATTTAGTTACCCCTTTTGGTTTTTGTAGAGAGGGGGAGCATGACCATGTCCACCAAAATAAAATGTCTTTTCTATATAAGCTGGACCTAATAATACTTGTCCCAGTGTAAAGGGTTACCACATCAACTCCCAATGAAAAAAAAAACATTACTTTTTATTACCAAGTGTGTTTTTATTGCCTTAAAATGAAATCTTAAATGAAAATCTATCTTGTCAATAGGGCTTTTAAACACACACATCTTTAAAAGGGGATCAAAGCTGTGGATCCAATGCAGTAAAAAAATTCTTCCCAACTTCCCTGTAAATATCCCTGTCTGGAAAAAACCTATATGAATGGAAAGAAATATCCCAAATTCCAGTGATCTGTGCCCACCTTTTCACTCCCAGGATCTCATAATAATCCCTCTTCTGAGACTCTTTGAGAAGTCGTTGAGCTCTTTTCAGACCTTCTTTAATCCGAGGGTCATTCTCGCTGTGTTTTGCAGCAGTCTCATAGTCCTTAATAGCTGGAAGAAAAACAAGGGGGACAGAATCAGTGTAGAGGCCAAAGTACAATTCATAGTAATGTGAATAAGACTTAATGTTAAAAGGGTAAGTAATTTCATTTGGAAGTTCATGTAATGGTTAAACTGTTAACTTGAGAGCTGTGGAAGCGAACGGTTGTCTTACCTGTTAACTGCTAACTTCTAGCTATTTCTATTAAGAATTTCTTTTGATCTCATTAGCAACTATAATAAGTGTATTAGTCAGCTCACATTCGCTCTTGTAAATCGGAAACCAAGGAATAAAAACCGGAGATTTTCATCTTTTATTTCAACAACGTTGCGGAAGTGGATTTATTGGACTGTGTTGCTGGGTTTTCAATGGACATTGCAAATGGGATTAGCTGCTTGCAATAATGTTAGATAGTTACAGCGTAAGCCATTGCATATCTCAAGATTTCAAACCTCTACAATCAGTATTGCTTACTAATCCAAAGCAGCTAGTATGAAGTGAAGTAAAGTATTTATTTTGTCCTTCAGAGGACAGTTCATGCTTTCGCGGCGAAATTTTTGCAGCGAAAAAAGTTTATTTCCCCCTCAAAAATAGGTAATTGAGCACTATAGTGGTTATGATCATATCAGTGACTATGTAACTACATGGAAACGGGCCAAATGATGCCTGTTTCTTGTAAAGTAACAGCGTTACAGAAGGCTAGCTGTAGTCTGGCGCTGAAGTCCCGTGGGATTTCAGTTGTAGCAGGAAAAGGTCAACAGCAGTGTGCAGATGGAAGCGTGGTGTGAGAAGAGTGAAGAGCGGAGGTGTTCACAAGGGAAGAAGCTTGGAGTAACCTATGGAGCTAGAGCTAGCCTTCAGTAACGCTATTACTGTACAAGAAACAGGCATCATTTGTCCCGTTTCCATGTAGTTACATAGTCACTGATGTGATCATAACCACTACAGTGCTCAATTACATATTTTTGAGGGGGAAATAAACTTTTTTCGCCGCAAAAATTTATAGAAGGAAATAGAAGGATGCCGGTCGGCCCTGCTAGCCTGGCTAAGGCAACTAACACACAGTTCGCCACTGCAGAGACTACTATTCACCAACGCCAGATGGATCGCACACAAAATGGATATATATGCTACAAATACATCTTGTTGTCGTGTAAGGGCCCTGTTCATGTTGCACAGACATTTTAATTGCATTTTGTGTCTGTTAAGAGGCACAAAGGCACTCTTTATGATATGCCCCCAAAACTGCCGTTTTAGCTAAGTGGGAGCTCTCGGCATTAGCTGCAGCAGCTCCAGTTAGCTAGCACCGATTCGGCTCGTTGTTTTTTGCTATCGACAGTACTCACATACTTATAGCGATCAAGAGTAACGTAAAAAATTGCCCGGAGTTCTCCTTTAACACAGGAGAACTGTGGTTGTGTGAGCATCCCATAAAAAAGAAAACCATCCACAACTACAACAATGAGTGTAAATATATTGTTCTTAAAATCTTTCTAACTTAAGTGGATGGTGGAGTAACAACAATGACAGTGGAGACCGATATCGTTGGGATCACTTTCAGAGCGATTTGATGAACGATAGAAGCACTGACAGCCAATCAAAATCCAGTTTACAACATGGCATGGCAGATGACACTGCAAAAAGATTACACAGGACTTGATAAAGTACTTGATTTTCACGACGGTAGTAGAACATCAGGTGACATGTAGTCTATATCGACGACGTTTCACTTCCGGGATTTTTCAGGTGCCGTTGGATGTCCCTGATTTCGGCCAGATGTCCGTTACCTTCCGCCTTCCTTCCCGAGGCTATTTAGCAGAGGCACCATGGCTCCGTCCGACGCTTAGCGCCGCCCAAGAAGATTGAGATTGGTTTAAAGAAATGCCAATTAACCAGAGCACGTTTTTCTCCCATCCCAGAATGCTATGTTGACTAGCCAGACCTTCTTAGGAGAGCTGCCAGACTAGGTGACATGTAAAATGGCCGGGACACAAAGAATTCTGGACGATTTCACCATCAGCAATCACTGGACTTTCCACAGCTTACAGACTATACTTACTCCTAAAACACTGGGCTCCACACCTAATTGTAATTACACTGTATGGGATAAATGCACAGATGACTTGGACATAGTAGTTATATGCTTTAATTAAGATATGGACATCCTGCTGTATTTATCTATATTCAGTCTTTATTGAGCTTTTGTAAATTTAAAGTGGATTTAGTGATGAGCAGAAAGATTGTTAAATGAGGCACAATTTAACTGGATGTGAGCATGAATCCCTTTTCTGACTGTATGCTGCTTGACAGCATTTTATTTGGATTTTTACATTAAAATCACTTCTGGGGCGACCTCTAGCTTACCTAGTAGAGTGTGCGCCCCATGTAGGCTGAGTCCTTTGCAGCGGCCCAGGATAGAATCTGACCTGCGGCCCTTTGCTGCGTGTCATCCCCTCTCTCTCTCCCTCTCCCCCTTTCCTGTATATCCACTGTTACTATCTAATAAAGGGAAAAGCCCCCAAAAAATAATTAAAAAAAATAAATCACTTCTGAAGGCACCCAAATTACAAGAAATAAAATGATCAGAAGGTAAGAGTCTTAATGATGTGTCATTGACATTTTAACTTCGTCTCCCTGTGTACTTCTTGTGGTGTTACAAGGCCCCCTTGTGTTAGACTCCTGCTATGACACCAGTGTACAATGTACTGTAGTACAGTAGGAGTATTACAACATACACTCAGCTGCCAGTTCATTCAGGTACACCTAGCTAAAACCTTCATGAAGGTAGGATTTCTTACAGGACTGTTGTATTTCTACTGAATTCATTTCAGTTAGGTGTACCTAATAAACTGAAAACTAAGTGACCATTTCAGTAACTTAATTTAAACAGCTGTGTTTTTTATAACCAAAATGTCACTAATACATACAGGTAAATTTGTGTGAGAAGAGTAGAGCTATTTAGAAATAGAGAATCATTATTGGTGTTAATAAATCTATATACTTTGTTTCCAAACAACTGCCATTTCCACAACACCTGTGTCGAAATTCTTCACCAAACACATGCCCATAGATTTTCTCTATAAACTGAAATGAATACGTTCCCAGTAAAGATTGGTAGACTGTACAGCATTCAGTGTGATGGCGGTTCTGTGTGTAAATCTAACGGACTGACTCTATTAAAGAGCCCCTATTATACTCCTTTTCAGTGTCAAATTTGTACTCTTGGGGTCTCCTAGATTAGGTTTACATGCTTTGATGTTCAAATCATACTGCTCAATGCTGCAGCTCCTCCACCTGAAACAGTAGAGGGCGTTTGAGATGAGCTGCGCCTTGCCTGTAAAGTGGAAGAGAGCAGGCGGTGGCAGCAGTGGGCAATAACAAAAATCTGTGGTCTAGTCAGACAGTTTCCAGCCGTTTCCAGCTGAACAGTTTCCCGTCATGCCCTGGATCCACCTGGGTCTTGCCACCATTGGGAAACTGCGGCACCTGCCTCTCAAAACTGCGGCCGCCAGAGCAAGTTGGGATCAAGTTGGACAAAAATCTAACCAGCATGCATTGGGCGGCGATCGCCGGTGATCGATTCTGTGCAGGCCTGGCTCATCTCAAACGAGCCTTTTCTGTCTGAGCTCAAGGCCCACCTTCCTGAAAAGCCCAGTCTGCTCTGATTGGTCAGCTGGCACACTCTGTTGTGATTGGTCAACCAAATTCAAACAAGCCAGTGGGCAGGCTGTGCTTGCTCAGACAGCACCTATAGGCAGCACATATGAAAGACTGGGCTGGCTTTCTCAATCAATGACATCACTAATTGAGGAATTTCAAACAGGAATGTGGGCGAGGCATTTCAGGCAGTGCCTTCTGTGGAAGAACTAAATGGAAAACTAACTGGAAAAAACTAAATAACACACTACACACTGCTCTTTGGATGCTTTTATATAGACCTTAGTGGTCCCCTGATACTGTATCTGAAGTCTCTTTTATATAGACCTTAGTGGTCCCCTGATACTGTATCTGAAGTCTCTTTTATATAGACCTTAGTGGTCCCCTGATACTGTATCTGAAGTCTCTTTTATATAGACCTTAGTGGTCCCCTAATACTGTATCTGAAGTCTCTTTTATATAGACCTTAGTGGTCCCCTAATACTGTATCTGAAGTCTCTTTTATATAGACCTTAGTGGTCCCCTAATACTGTATCTGAAGTCTCTTTTATATAGACCTTAGTGGTCCCCTAATACTGTATCTGAAGTCTCTTTTATATAGACCTTAGTGGTCCCCTAATACTGTATCTGAAGTCTTTTTATATAGACCTTAGTGGTCCCCTAATACTGTATCTGAAGTCTCTTTTATATAGACCTTAGTGGTCCCCTAATACTGTATCTGAAGTCTTTTTATATAGACCTTAGTGGTCCCCTAATACTGTATCTGAAGTCTCTTTTATATAGGCCTTAGTGGTCCCCTAATACTGTATCTGAAGTCTCTTTTATATAGGCCTTAGTGGTCCCCTAATACTGTATCTGAAGTCTCTTTTATATAGACCTTAGTGGTCCCCTAATACTGTATCTGAAGTCTCTTTTAGGCCTTAGTGGTCCCCTAATACTGTATCTGAAGTCTCTTTTATATAGACCTTAGTGGTCCCCTAATACTGTATCTGAAGTCTCTTTTATATAGGCCTTAGTGGTCCCCTAATACTGTATCTGAAGTCTCTTATATAGGCCTTAGTGGTCCCCTAATACTGTATCTGAAGTCTCTTTTATATAGGCCTTAGTGGTCCCCTGATACTATATATGAAGTCTCTTTTATATAGACCTTTGTGGTCCCCTGATACTGTATCTGAAGTCTCTTTTATATAGGCCTTAGTGGTCCCCTAATACTATATATGAAGTCTCTTTTATATAGACCTTTGTGGTCCCCTGATACTGTATCTGAAGTCTCTTTTATATAGGCCTTAGTGGTCCCCTAATACTGTATCTGAAGTCTCTTTTATATAGACCTTAGTGGTTCCCTAATACTGTATCTGAAGTCTCTTTCCTGAAATTCAGCCTTGGTGCAGAATTACAGCCACTAGAGCCAGTCCCACAATCAGCTTTCCTTAGTATGTGCCATTTCTGTGTCTGTAGCTTTAAATGCTATTGAGGAGGAAAGATGGGGGGGGGGAGGTAACCTTTCCCCTTATGACGTCATAAAGGGAAGATTCCAGATCGGCCCATCTGAGCTTTCATTTTCTCAAAGGCAGAGCAGGATACCCAGGGCTCGGTTTACATCTATCACCATTTCTAGCCACTGGGGGTCCATAGGCAGGCTGGGGGAACTCATATTAATGTTAAAAAACCTCATAAAATGAAATTTTCATGCCATGGGACCTTTAAATTAATAGATCCGAACTACATACAACTACATCTGACAGTCTTACCTTCCTCATACTCTTCCTCTTGGACATATGCCTCAGCTCTGTCCTTCAGCACGCTAACGTTCTCCGGGTCTGCTTGGAGGACTTCGCCACACACTGAGACAGCTCTGCCGGCCTGCTGGCCCTGCTCGTGACACAAGGAAATCATGTTGGATAGATGTATTGTTGAAGACACAGAGTGAGTTAATGCGTCTTGTGGGAGCAGTAAAGGGTCTTACCTGTACCAATGCATGGCACATGCGCTCCTTGGCGAGGAGAGAGAAATGGCGCACGTTGGGCTCGATCTTCATCACTGCCTCGTATTTTCTCACTGCGTCTGTATACCTAAAAGAGCAGGAGGCAGGTGGGGGTTTGAACAACGCTGTGACACTGGCAGACTGCAACATGGATCACTGCACCCACAAACATCGAGCGCTCTGTGATTCGCTGTTTACTCTTGGGAATATGATATCTAATGCATGTCAAATATAATGTCACATCCATTCACTTTAAGATGGGATTTGCATGCCTCTTTGTGAGATCAGAAAGTTGGGAGTGCTTGAGGTCATTCTGCAGCTGATGCAATCCCTGGTATTCAGAGGATGTTATTTTATATTGTCAAGGATTTACATTATCACTCACACACACACACACACACACACACACACACACACACACCTCTGCTCTCGGATGAGTTCCTCTGCAGACTGGATGTGATTTTTGAGCTTCTTGGCCTGCTGGTAATGGCTGTAACAGTGTTTGTGATCAGGATCAAGCTTCAGGCACTCGCGCACCTCACTGCAGATCAGACAAAAGGAGGAACAGGCTAATATTTTCCCTGATGGACGTGCTAAATTTCCATACTTTAAAATAACACAACTGATTTACAGTAAACTATGTGGTCATATTTGAAGCTATAGTTTGCATTGTTGTTAGACAAATATCCCATAATGTATCGTTTCTGTGGGTTTCATTGCTCCCTGGTGCCAATGTAGTGTTTCTGTGTTTAACATGTGTCCTTTAGATTAGTTTGGCCTTTATTGCTTGCCACATTACGTTGAGTATTTATTACAGTGTTAATTACTGACTTTGTTAGCTACATATGCAAGCAATAATGAGCTGAATACCAAGTAACGGTATGTGCCAGCTATTAAAAATCTTAAAATTATCATTTTTATGTGACTTTAAAGGGCAATATGAGACAACTTACAGAGGTACAAAATGGCAAGCTAGGGACTGTTTGTGCATGCAGTCCACTGCAAATATTTATAATATTGAAGTGGAAATGTCCAAGTCATGACTGAAATATATATTGGCACTTTGAGGTGTCATCACCACAAAATGAACATTAAGTTTTGAGAAAATCTCATATTGCATTGTATTGTGAGATAGCTTATGTTAATTTGTCCACCTCCTCATGACATAAAAACAAATGCAAGAAATATACAGTATCTATCCATCTATCTATCTACGTATCTACTGTATCTATCTATCTAATTTTGATGTAATCTACTGGAGATATGATTATGCCAATATGTTGAATCCCCTTAGTCAGTGTGCAATTTGCCAGGGGGGATGCGTGGGATTTCCCCCTTTCTGGTCTACATATCCCAGCCTCTGCTGAATTATTTGTATCCCCGGTGGGGACAAAATGTATCCCCTCCCTCAAAGTGATCAATGCTACTTAACCAATAGACCATATATTATGTACTTAAAATAGAAGTAGTTTAAACTGAGTAAAGCGCTGTAACGTGAACAGTCTATAGTGCCATAGAAAGATAAAATCCGAGCAGCAGTTGCTGGTTGTATTTAGCTGCTACAGAGCTCCGGGACACCGGCTACCAGCGGAAATTGTTTAGCCGCCAATAGGTGACTGCGAGTCACCCAACTTTTTTATTCATGAAAAGAGCAAAATTTCAAAGTGGCTTGTTTGGTGCATATTTATCCATGTAGCTCTCAGTCTCGGCCCCCTAGCAGATGGTCTGACCGCATATGCGGAGTTTGCTGGGGGGGCAGGAGGAGCACTGCCCCCCTGGTGGCTCAAACAGGTAATTGCATTGTTTAAAAAATGAGTGGAATAATTACATCTGGCATGACCATGACATGATAAATGATAAATAACACAAAACAACTAAATGGTGATAGGTAATACATCTGATTTCATATACTGCTTTAGTAAAAAAAATATTACCTGGCTGACGATGGGAGCAGCAGGACGCAAAAAAACTAAAGTTACTGTTGCACTAGTCTGGACATCTTACCGTGCCAACGTTGCAATAAAGGTTTCCTAAATGCCATGTATATACATGTGATGTCAGCTTACTAATTGATTGCGGGTTTTATGTAGATTTGGACTTTTATACGTTTATTCCACTTTGTTTAAACGGCGAAGTGGAGAGGCCTCGTTCACCTGTGTGTCATTGGATCACGGCAAAATACAGATCTTTTTTCTCAACGTGTCTTAACGTTTTATGGTGAGTTTGGAGAGGCATCTCAACAGACTGTAGGTCCAACACTGATTGTTCACCGTTACATTTTAGTTGAATTTAAGTGTCGGGGCATTCCGCCACCGTCTGTGTTCCAAAACAGCCGTGCCGCGATTGGATTTCATAAGGGCGAATAACAATGTAACTTAAAAACTTTAAAAATAAACATATGTGTTTTGGAATATAATGGTCAGCTTCGGCAGCTATGTGCTAAAATATACAATGACGATAGTGACAAGTCCATAGCAACCAGTGTTGAATTGGTTATATCCCAGCGTCCTTTGCTGAATGGTCTCAATGTTTTATTGTTTTATTTCATATGAATACTAGTTTACTAGAGGAGTAACTTAGTATATGAAGTAATGCAGTAATGCAGGAAGTGTGCATTTAGTTTCCATGCTTATTGTGTTTCCACAACAATATTAGTGAGTAAATCTACTGAAATGGCCACCACACCATAACAGAGGAGTGGGATGTGTTGTGCTGTAAAAATCAAATGGTATCTGTACTTCTTTGCTAAGTGCAAACTTGCACGCAAGGGGAGGGTCATGTCTCTTTTTCAAATCATTTTGGAGGGTCATAGGAAAATTATTATTGAGGAGGGGAGGGTCAAGTCTTTTTAGGTTAGAGGCCACAAAACTCCTCCAGTGGCCCCTTAATTAAATAAAGAACAGTGCCTTAGACACCAAAAGTTAAGTTTAGGAAAAAGAAGGTGCTTGGATTAAAAAATTCCAGAGGAACTAATGAGCGTTTCCTAGGTGAAGATTTTCACAGCGAAGTGAACTGCGCTTTTCTCCGGCGTGAAAGCGTTGTATTTTTCATTGAATATTGAAATGCATAGTTAAGTGTTAGTCTTCCTGGAGATTCATGGTATTTCAAGGGGGATTTAATTAATGTTTTGTTGCACATGATCAAAAAACATCCTCCTCTTTTTCTTCACAAATCGCACCCTGACCTTAGTAATTAGGAAGTTATCTTACAGTGACACTTTGTTACAGTAAATCCTGGTACTTGTCCCAGTGTCTGATACGTATACAGTGTGGTAGCAGTCTGCAAGTTGGTCTTACATGAGGGACATCTCATGGTCTCCAAGATTATAATAGATGGTGGCGAGTTGGTAGAAAGCCTGGGTATTGTCACTCTTTAACTTGGATGCAGCTTTGAGGTCCCCAATGGCCTTCCCCATCTCTTCCATTTGAATAAAACACTCTGCTCGAATCTCACGAGAGGTCGCATCCCAAACGCAAGTCTGTAACAGACGGACAATATGTCTTACACAGCGATGGTATTCAGATCCTTTACTTAAGTAAAATTACTAATACCACACTGAAAAATACTCTGTTACAAGTAAAAGTCCTGCATGAAAAATGTTACTTTAGTAAAAATATGTTAATATCATCAAGAAAATGTCCTTAAAGTATTAAAAGAAAAAGTAAAAGTGTGTAATGGTCTAATCATTTCAGTTGGATTTGTAGGCCTATATATTGTTGGGTAGTTTATATATTATAATAAAACATCAGATTGTATGGTCTTACAAACTGCAGTACTAGTAAGTTTAGAAATGCTCTTCAGACTCAGCAGTAAAGTTAACATGGTCAATGTCGTGCTTGCAAGACAATCAGGCACCACCTGCAAGGTAGGTATCTTACCTCAATGACAGTGTTGAGCTGGGCAGCAGCTGTCTCATAATCCCTTCTCCAGAAGCTGACGCGTGCCTGAGCCACCAGCCGCACAATCTCATCCGACTTTGTCAGCAGACTCTGGGCTTCCCTCATCTCTTCGGCGCTAGGGTTGGACTTCAGCTGGAACATTGCAAGGCAACACAATACACTGCATGCTAATGGTCATGATTAAAGTGTCACTAGAAAAAAAGTTAGAGTGACTTAAATTGTTTTTAGTCCTTTACCAACACATATATATGAGCCCTTATACAATATTTTTGAAGAGGTACTTGTGTTGCCTTCAAGCATTGCCTTACAGAGCATTTGCAGTGCTCACCATTCCCTAAACCCATTAAATTATAATCATCCGCATCATAGATGTCATCATATTCACAAGAGCAATCTCAGCTAATAACACATGCTTTATAAATAGACCTAGGTGTACTGAAAGTGTTTCCTACTAGCTCAGCTTAGGAAAAAAGAATAATAATGAATACATGTGACGCATTAACCTTGGGCAACATTTACACAATTATTATATAATTTCTATTACATACAAACTCCCAAAAAGTGACGAACAGTACAAGACAATACAAGACTGACCACTGAGCTTCAAACTACATATAATAAAGCTAATCAAAAGGTGACTGGTTTCTTTGTGTTCAATACAAATAAATGTAAAGGCAAGGAATTAATGATCAAAACAGGCTTATGAGGCTGCAGGCCCACCACATGTCCTTGGCACAATATGACAGTTAAGTCCATTCAGCTCATCAATAACACAACCTCTCATGTTGTCGACCTCATAATATAACTGGACAGTATGATGAAATAAATTATACAAATAAAGTGTGCACATTGCATAGAAAAATTCATATCAATAAAGCTGTTCGTAAGTTAAACTATTGCCCTTCTTTCAAATGATATTGAAAAAACACTAAGCCTAGTTTTCTTTGCTTCAGAGATTTCCTCTCTGGAGGCGAGCCTGTATGGAGAGAACAGTGCAGACTTATCAACATAGCTGACATAGTCTTCGTATTGCCAGACCTATCTCCACAGCGCTGCAGCTGACTTCACTGACTGGTTTCCCAGCATAGTTGTGCCTTGGGTTCATATACAAGTTGCACATATATTGCATAGCCTATACAAATACACCAGTTTCTTCCAATGATTTGTGTCCAGTAGATGTGTTCCTCATACAGTTCTATATATAGTTATATAGTTCAATAAAGCTGTTCATAAGTTAAACTATTGCCCTTCTTTCAAATTATATTGAAAAAACACTAAGCCTAGTTTTCATGCTAGAGTTTACTTTCTCTACAACACCAGGCTACAGATCAACACTCACAGCTCCTGGTGATCTCTGCTTATTGGACAAAATAGGGTCTTGTTGATGTGAAGTTTAAACTGGATGTTACTTACTAGGGATAGACCGATTATCGGCCCTGGCCGATTCTCGGGGCGTTTTTTAGCAGTTTGCAGATTATCTGTATCAGCGTTTTATTTGCCTGATAACCAATAAAGTTAATGAATTAAAAAGTGGTCTACTTTGGCTCGGCTACAGCTCTGTGTCTGTCCCTCGGCTTCAGTTTCACTCACCACTGAGTCTGACTTAATGTCCCCCCCAACAACACTACCTGACTCTATTTTACTGGGTATTATGTTGAAAGATTCTAATTTTGAGATAGATCAGATAGATTCTTTAATTGCTTAAAGCATTTAAACAAAGTTTTGTGTTGGAGTTATGAGTTATCAGTTATCGGTTTCATTAACTTATCGAAAAACCAGTGTTGATCCCTAATACTTACCAGCTTCTTCAAGTCCCTCTTTGCTTCATCAAGTCTCCCCTGCTTCAGATGGAGATTTCCTCTCTGGAGGCGAGCCTGTATGGAGAGAACAGTGCAGACTTATCAACATAGCTGACATAGTCTTCGTATTGCCAGACCTATCTCCACAGCGCTGCAGCTGACTTCACTGACTGGTTTCCCAGCATAGTTGTGCCTTGGGTTCATATACAAGTTGCACATATATTGCATAGCCTATACAAATACACCAGTTTCTTCCAATGATTTGTGTCCAGTAGATGTGTTCCTCATACAGTTCTGTCAGACCAACAATATAAGTCTGCAGTATGACAAACTGTGTGCAACTATGTGAAAATAAAAGTTTCAGACCAACTGATGTAAAAACAGAAACTCACAGATGTGAAGTCCGGTTTGAGTTCAATAGCTCTGCTCAAATCTGGCAGTGCAGACTTTGACTTCCTCATTGCTAGAAAGACTATAGCTCTCCTGTAGTAGGCCATGTAGTTTTTGGGACCCTGTTCTGACATAAGGATACAGTTAACATAACTAAACAAGTTTTGGGTTAAATTTCCTTCTGTAAAAATATATATTTAAAATGTGGCATGCTTATGTCACTTACCCACAGCAGCATGGAAATGAGAGAGGGCATCGGCTAGCTGGCCAGCATCGAGTAGTTTCTTCCCCATCAGCATATGACTGTCTACACTCCCATACCTGTGACATTTCACTCCTGAAAAACATGCACAATACTGATATCCTGCACCACAATACCAAGCATATTAGCACAGACTAGTTACTACAGTAATGTTAATGTTCCTAATGTATCCACGTTAAGTATTGACAAATGATAGGCGGCAGCATGAAACGTTAGCATTATCAAGTCTGTAATGTTAATTATGAGAGAGATGACAAGCTAGCTGTCACATATAAGCATGTTAACATTACACCTGTAGGCTCAAACTAACTGGTTACTTTAACTAATAAGCTTAAATCGGTTTGCTTCAATATAAGTTAACATAACTGATTAACGTAAGCCAACAGCTTACGTTAAATGGCATGCCGTTTAGGAAATTATTTTATATATATCTGTGTGAAGTTTGAATTTATGGAACGATACTTAAATATATGGAATGGAACGTGAGAATATTAAATGAAAGTCTGAATATATAGAATGAAAGTCTAAGGAATGAAAGTCTGAAAATATGTAAGCAAGTCTGAATATATGGAATAAAGTTTGAATATATAGAATTAAAGTCTAAGGAATGAAAGTCTGAAAATATGGAATGAAGTCTGAATATAGAATAAAGTCTGAACACATGAAAGTCTGAATATAGCCTATGGCATGACAGTCTGAATAAATTGAATGAATTATAAATTCAACTTGAGAATATTAAAGGAAGTCATCAGGGCTCTGGCCCATCTTGTTTTCGATGTGATTAATACGGTGGCTCTGAAGGGCAAATCACGACAGCAAATAGGAAAACACGACAGCAAATATGAAAACACGACGGCAGATATGAAAACACGACGGCAAATAGGAAAACACGACGGCAAATAGGAAAACACGACGGCAAATAGGAAAACACGACGGCAAATATAAAAACACGACAGCAAATAGGAAAACACGACGGCAAATATGAAAACACGACGGCAAATAGGAAAACACGACGGCAAATAGAAAAACACGACAGCAAATAGGAAAACACGACAGCAAATAGGAAAACACGACGGCAAAATATGAAAACACAACAGCAAATAGGAAAACACGACGGCAAATAGAAAAACACGACGGCAAATAGGAAAACACGACGGCAAATAGGAAAACACTTCAATAAATCACAAAACACAACGGCATTAACTTCTACTGGAAAAGGTAGGGCCTATCTAGCAGTGGACGGACCCTCCTGATTGGACAGACGCACTGTCTGTCTTTCGCGCTCCCAAATCACCCACAATCCTATGCGCGCGGCTTTGCCGGCTCGTTAAAAAAACAACAACAATGGCGGACCTAAGTGGGAGTTGGAGCGGCATCGCTAATGGTACAATTAACATTTAAATGTAAGTATATTTAGTGTTTGCCGTACATTTGTTATCACCGTTAATGTGTTACATCAATGTCAAGCGTTACGCATTAATGCTGGTACAAATTGCTATTATAATTAGGTAGATACACCCCGAGCTAACGTTAAGCTAACTGAACCTATCATTTAACATTAGGCTGTTAGCTAGCTAGCTGTGTTGCTGTCTTTTATGCCATTTGTGTTCGTAAAGTTTAATGTCCGGTGGCATTTTCATCTCTTTTTGTAAGCCGTTACTGTATATGCGTAATGTTAGCAGAGATTTAGAAATTGGTGTGTTTATCAGTTGTAGCTGCAGGATTGGAGGTAAAGCTGCACCTTGTTATCTTCACTAGCAACGTTAAATGAAAGCTAAAATGTATGAGTAGTTTCCCATGTAACAAGTATAACATTCCGTTATAGCATTTAAAATTCCCGTTTCAGCCACTGTGTGGCAGTGTTTATCACAAAACGAGCCATTCTGCATCAGTGCCATAGACTGTATGATCAGTGCAGATCACAGCTTTATGTTAATGTACTGTGTGTGTGTGTGTGTGTGTGTGTGTGTGTGTGTGTGTGTGTGTGTGTGTGTTTTTATATATATATATATATATATATATATATATATATATATTTTTTTTTTTTTTTTTTTTTCTTTTCTTTATACAGTTGTATACACTTTATACACTTGTTTTTGTTGAATCTGTCTGAATGAAAGCCAACAATCTTGTAAATTATATTTAAGAAGTCAGAAATTCTCATGACCTGTAGAATACCACACTGTGAGGTATAAGTGTAATATATTGTTGTTGTTTTTATGTCCATATCTACTGTGGAATTATGGACATGATCCAGCTCAAAAATATACATTTTGACATATTTTGACAATTCGATTGCAACATTTGCTAACTTTGCACTGCCCCCTAACGGCCAAATATGGTTGTCCGTTGAATTTCTCACCTGATTCACATACTACAGATCATAATGTTTCCAATGATGCCCAATATGTCCATATCTACTGTGGAATTATGGAGAAAATCCAGCTCAAAAATAGACATCTTGACATATTTTGACAATTCGATTGCAACATTTGCTAACTTTGCACTGCCCCCTAACGGCCAAATATGGTTGTCCGTTGGATTTCTCACCTGATTCACATACTACAGATCATAATGTTTCCAATGATGCCCAATATGTCCATATCTACTGTGGAATTATGGAGAAAATCCAGCTCAAAAATAGACATCTTGACATATTTTGACAATTCGATTGCAACAGATGCTGACTTTGCACTGCCCCCTAACGGCCAAATATCCGTGTCCGTTGGATTTCTCACCTGATTCACATACTACAGATCATAATGTTTCCAATGATGCCCAATATGTCCATATCTACTGTGGAATTATGGAGAAAATCCAGCTCAAAAATAGACATCTTGACATATTTTGACAATTCGATTGCAACAGATGCTGACTTTGCACTGCCCCCTAACGGCCAAATATCCGTGTCCGTTGGATTTCTCACCTGATTCACATACTACAGATCATAATGTTTCCAATGATGCCCAATATGTCCATATCTACTGTGGAATTATGGAGAAAATCCAGCTCAAAAATAGACATCTTGACATATTTTGACAATTCGATTGCAACATTTGCTAACTTTGCACTGCCCCCTAACGGCCAAATATGGTTGTCCGTTGAATTTCTCACCTGATTCACATACTACAGATCATAATGTTTCCAATGATGCCCAATATGTCCATATCTACTGTGGAATTATGGAGAAAATCCAGCTCAAAAATAGACATCTTGACATATTTTGACAATTCGATTGCAACAGATGCTGACTTTGCACTGCCCCCTAACGGCCAAATATCCGTGTCCGTTGGATTTCTCACCTGATTCACATACTACAGATCATAATGTTTCCAATGATGCCCAATATGTCCATATCTACTGTGGAATTATGGAGAAAATCCAGCTCAAAAATAGACATCTTGACATATTTTGACAATTCGATTGCAACATTTGCTAACTTTGCACTGCCCCCTAACGGCCAAATATGGTTGTCCGTTGAATTTCTCACCTGATTCACATACTACAGATCATAATGTTTCCAATGATGCCCAATATGTCCATATCTACTGTGGAATTATGGAGAAAATCCAGCTCAAAAATAGACATCTTGACATATTTTGACAATTCGATTGCAACAGATGCTGACTTTGCACTGCCCCCTAACGGCCAAATATCCGTGTCCGTTGGATTTCTCACCTGATTCACATACTACAGATCATAATGTTTCCAATGATGCCCAATATGTCCATATCTACTGTGGAAATATGGAAACTGAGAAGGGTTGGGCACAACCAAGTCTCACCCAGAGTTGGGGGGGGTTTGTGTGAAAAAATGTTTTATTTGCTTGCCAATTACATTGAATCAAGAAAGCCAACCACTTATAATGTTTTATAAAAGTTAATATTTTACATTGATCATTATAAAAAAATTTCTGGTTTAAACTGGCCACTTTTGATTATTGTTAAATGTGGACAACGCCCATCCCCCAAATGATACATTTGCGCATACTTGTGGACCAACTCAACTCTGACAGATTGGTGAGGGGAGTGATAGTGGTCATGTACTATTGATTTATTTATTATTATTATTATTATTATTATTATTATTATTATTATTATTATTATTATTATTATTACTGTTGTGAAATTAGTGTTCTTAAACGAGTAATGTATGGTCTTTCAACAATTTCAAGTGAATAATATAACAATTTACTGAAAATATTGTTAATGCTTGTGTCATGTGGTGCCCCCCCTCTGGTTGTGCCCCTTGGGCACTGGCCCAAGTGCCCTTATGGATAATCCGGGCATGGTAACGCAGATGCCATGCACAGGCTACGCATCCAATAGGCCATTGTACGTCTATAGGCCATTAAGGAGTGTAATATACACTATTTTAATATGTCATCCCAGATAGTGATGCATATTTCAAGCAATAATGTCTGCGAAAAGTCACAGGTAAGCAAAAGACATTGATTAATCTGAGACTGTATTGTAGGCTGGTCACAGGCGTGGTAACATTTATTTTCTAGCTAGGCATTTTTGGTCGGAAATATTAACAAAAACTGTCTTCGGCACAAAACTACTTATTTAATGCATTTTTCTTAATTTGCTTATCAGCATTATACCATGGGTGTACATGAGCATTCTTTTATATTTTTAACCCAATATGTGGCAGTAACTTTCACTGTGAATATTTAGCTAATATTTGAACAATTATGTTATTAGCCTACAATGTTCATTTTTGTTAAGACGTGTTAAAATTAAGTGTTTGAACCTGTATAATAATATCAGGGTCAACTTTTGTGGAATACAATTAGTCCCGCACACTGACCATTACGCAAGCAATAATTTATTTAGAAAAATACAACGTTGAAGGTCTGAGACCGAAACGTTGTATTTTTCTAAATAAATTATTGCTTGCGTAATGGTCAGTGTGCGGGACTCTTCTCTAAGCCTTTGATCTGCCACTTTTGATCATATCCTACGCACCTGCCCGACAAAAGAGATGTGCAAAAAAGCTTTCTTACGTGGAATACAATTAAAAATAAATAACATATACCGGGCATATATCTGAATAATTCTCTGACACAGCATGGCAAGGGAATAACAGAAGAGTCAGACGTCGGGCTGATCAAGAGTTAGAAGAAGAAAACTAACTAAAATTAGGCGGAAGGCCTAAATACAAATAGACTAACATACTCCAAGGGGGTCCCTGTCTATTTAGAGACAGACTGCAGAAGGAAATAAGATAGTTTAAGAACAAGTTCTTGACTACTGAAAGGTTTTTGTCTGCAGGGCTGTACCGGGTTTTTACAAGGTTTGCCGAAAAAAGAACCGAGCCTTGTGGTGACGATCACATTGTAAGAAAAAAGTATACTAGCTTCTGTTATTATGAGAAATGAAAGCTCAAAGCCGTGCGAAGCATCTGGGCCCATTGTGGGTGAGATGGTTGGAAAAATATGGACCGGACTGCTTGAGATGTTTGTCATATTGGTAAAAATGGAACACTAAGTACAAACAAAGACTGAAGTTGCATTGTTGACACTGTATAATAATCTATATAAGCATATAAAGAGAAATTCCTATTTTATCTGCTTTTATATATTTAACTGTTTTAATTGCTCTTTAATGTTTCATTTCTTATACTGCACTGTAACTTTTATTCTTGTATTTTATCTGTTTTAAATTTTTTATTCTGTTTTCATGTAAAGCACTTTGAATTGCCCTGTTGCTGAAATGTGCTATACAAATAAAGCTGCCTTGCCTTGCCTTATATTTCATACTGACTTTAATCACAGGATAAAGTGACAGTGAGGCTTAGGTGGTGATTAATAGCAGGATGAAATGTTGGTGACATGTCCAAACAGTGCTTTTACTAAAAGGACAACTAGCATAGCATTAAGGGGGTTATTAAGAGTTAAAAGGGTCAGCAGTTTAGATGCATACACATTTCTTAAAGATCTTACCTCTATGCATTCTTGGTGTTAAACACATTAATCAGTAATGCATCTGTAATATAGAGTATTAGCCTGTTAGAATTTTGAACTGCTGTAGTCATGTAATCATATCCCTTTTTTTTAAATACATAACTGTAAAATAGGTGTTGACAGAACAAGATTGACCATAATTGTTAGATAATTGTCTTTATAATTTTTTTTTTAAATAGTCATAATCTGACTTTGTCTTCATCTTGCAGATTCAAAGTCTTTGGAAGGGTAAGTCTACAAATTATGTTAATGATATGTATTTTTTTTTAAATACACTTCTAAAAAAATAAGGTAATATTAACAAATTTTCACAATTGCTAAACCACATTTTTTGCAACCTTACACCGCTTTCTCTGTTCACAAATTACATTCATTGAAGTTATTGCAAAATCAAGCCTTTGCCTCTTTACTGTTCTGATCCAATGTATGATTGAAGTGTTACCTTAATTTCTTTGAGCGGTGTATAAATTGATGTTGGGGTCTGATTTTACTTAACATTTGCATATTTTTTCTAAATGTATTCATCAATTTTATAATATTTATTGTTAATCTAAACAGGAACTGTGCATAAACACAGGAAAATGATTGTTATGATGATTACATTACAGGGACGTTTCCAATGTATCACGGGGGAGGATGTTAGAGTGGCTGCATTGACAATGCAGTCACAAGGCCAAAAAATGACAACGCATACATGGTTGGAAAATACTATATGGGGAGGAATGTGTGCTCTGTTCAAAATAACTAACTCTTACAACCACAGAAGGAGGCTAAGGAAAATATATAATGAAGTTCTTGAGGTGAGACATTCTGCTCTGCCACTACATCTACATATTCCCACCTTTGTCAGTAGAAGTTACATTTGACGCAAGATGGCCTTCATCATAAAAACAAAAAATATTATAAGTTCTAAATTTAACTGTAAATGGATGTTATGCACAGAAGGCTCTTTAGTAAGCTCATTTGTTTCCGGTGCAGCCAGGTGTGTTATAGTCACAGTTATTGATTATGTAATGTAACAGGTCTACATGGACCCTGTTGGGTGTTGCACTTAGTAAATCAGCAGGTATGTATAATGATTTATGCGTGTGTCCACATTTTTATTATTGTGAAAACAAGATATTCAGTGTTGGGGTCAACATGTAAGAAGCAGAATATAACAGAAGATGTTGTTACAACACAGCTAACACAAATAAATGAGCTGGCTCAAGAGCCTTCAGTGCATATGGTTCATTCCGGCCATAACAATGTATTTAACTGGTGTCACCTTTACAGACACAATGGTAATGGTGTTATGGTGTGGTGTTAGTCTAGAGTTATTGCATGTAATTGTTGAAATGTGGAAAATGCATGATTATGGTGGGTATGGATTGTGATTATGGCTGTGGTTATATTACTTCAAATACAAATTGTTGCCTCAGACGAGAAGAAACAAATGTGGTGTGTTTGAACTGTCCTTCCAAAGCCAAAGATGGTTATACATTCCAGTGACTTTGTAATTTAAGTACCGTAGTTGGGCCTTCACATGATATCTTTTTGTACATATTAAACTATTTATAACCTGTTAAACAATCTCTGACACACTTCAGGAACAGGAGGCACGACGAGTACCCACTGAAGAAAATAATTCTGACATAGAGCTGGATGAGTCTGAGGATGTTGAACAAATACCACCTGAGACACAGTCACCTGATTTAGAGGTGGGGATCTTTAGTTGTGTTTTGTGAGATGTTGTAAACACTGCCTTCTGCCAATACATTTACTGATGTTCACAATTTAACAATATTCCTCCATAGACCTCACATCAACAAGATGTAGAGGAAGAGTGCCTACCAAAAGCTGTCATCACAGACATGGTACACGTCATCGTCACAGACGAAGAAGACAATGAACAACTAAATACACAGTCAGCTGATTTAGAGGTGGGTGTCGTTAGTTTGCGAGATGTAAACACTGCTTTCTGTTTTTGATTAACCATGTAGCTTCAAAATTTGATTCAACCTTTTCTTTACAGATATCTTGTCAGTGCCAAAGTTGTCAAAGTTACATATTGTTGTCTTGCTACTCATAAAGTGCCTGTTGACTGTTTTATAGTGTTGTTTGACGGCCTAATATTATGAATTAATTTGTATGAAATGTCCAGGAGGAGCCTATATTGTATTGACAGCACTGAAATCACCGCTCCTCTTTCTTCTAAGATACTTAAACCTGCCTCCTAAACCCTACGTCACACAGTCCAGTGTTATGAATTATCTGTCCTCCTCCCCTTACTCCTCCATTTAACCTGAGACTTTCTAATGAGGAGACACAGCACTCAGAAATAGAAATGCATGGGGTTTAGTTAATAATGCCAATATGGCACAGTTATGCCCAAAAACGATGCCCAATCATTGCCCAAAATGTATAGGAATATGGCTGCCGAACGGAGGGACGTGCCTAAAATGAGTTTGATTTAACTACTGATGTTCCCTTTATCCACAGGGGGATGCCAGTGGACATCACTCTCTAGTTAGCTCTGCTTTAAGCATTTCAGGACCAAGGCCAGCTACCAGGGGTTATAAAGACTTTTTTAACCCCTGGTAGCTGCTTATGCATGCAAAGGAAACAAGCAGTTCAATTTAATAATGAAGACAACTAGTTCAACGTGTTTACCCTACTACTTTCTTTGATCCTGACAGTGCTAACAGTGGGCAGTTAAGTTAATTACAGTTAATTCAAGTGTTGTGAAGTCGGAATTTAAGCATATACTACACTCCACAGTAAAGTTGACTAAAAACAGGTATAAAAATAATCTGTTGCTGATTTCTTGTAATCTCAAAGTGGGCAACGTGTTTATCTTAAAAATATTTATTTCTTTATGAGATTTTCCTTTTTCTCATAATAAATTTGCGTACCTTTAACATTGTAACATTCATGCTGAGATTAGAATCAATTACCCCCCCAAAAAAATGTATACCTGTTTTAGTCAACTTCACCAAAGGTGCCTATGATTCCGGAGGATAGAGTATATATAGTCAATGCTTGAATTCCTATTTCACAACACTGGAATCAACTGTAAATAAGCTAACTGCCAACTGTTAGCACTGTCATGATCAAATAAAGTAGTAGGGTACAACACGTTGAACTAGTTGGCTTCATTGTTAAATTGAACCGCTTGTTGCATGCTATAAAGGCATGACTAATACCTATAGTAGCAACTGTGCGATAACTCATAAAAGCCTTTGAGGTGTCCCGATATATATGTAATTAATGGAAATTTCTTTGCCTCAAACATAAATTCAGTATATTGGGACACTTCAAAGGCCATTAGCCCTTATATCACATGTGCTCTCTTCCTTTTTCCATGATTCAGGAAACACTGCCACTGAATACGGCCCCACAGCAGCAAGAGAAACTTTACTGCTTATGCCGAACATGACCCCTATGTAGAATGCAAGAAATGCAAAGACTGGTTTCATCCATTTTGTGTTGGAGCACGGACTCATGAAGATCTGGAGTGGATTTCTCCTTGGTTTTGTCCAAATTGTTCTACTCAACCCCCAAAAAAGCCTAAGAAAGCAGCTCGTCGACTATTTAGTAAACAAGACAGTACATCTTCCAGTAAACAAGAAAGCGTAGAAGACAAGGAGGTTTGTGACAGGGATGAGAGGATAGAAGACACAGATAGCAACACATCTAACCCTGAAGTCTCTAGAGGTTCAGACTCTAGTGACGAGTGCTATCCGCAATGTCACCAAATCTCTTTTTCACGAGCTGAGTGGGAGGACATAAAACCTGTAGATACGGAAAAAGGAACAAGTGGACATCTTGGAGGCACATGGTGTGACATCTTTGCCCAAAAAATTTCAAACATTTCAGACTGCGTTTTAGTTTTCAAAAGGAATCGAACAAAAACACAAGATTCCAGAAAGAGAACAGGTCCATTTTGGCATGGGAAGGCACATTGCAAGTTTACCAATTGTAGGACCTTCAAAATGATAATTCTTGATGATCCTGGGACTCACAATGACGAGATTATGGTTGAAATTCATGTCTCAGGTACAGAAAACCACCAAACAGCATTGTCCCATCGTAGGCACACAAGAAAAACAGAAAGGGAAAAAATAAGAAAAGAACTGGGGGAATTCACCCCAACCCACATCCACACCAAAAAAATGGTGAGTGCCAAAAAGGAAAAACTCCTTTCAGGAAATTTTGATCAGGTGCCATCCATTCCTGTACTCCAAAAGATATCCAGCGAGAAAAACCTTCAGGACAGATATCATAAAAACCTATTTTTGGACATATCTCTTGTGCAACAAGCACAGGACTCAAGGTCCGAAAGTACAGCTTTAAGACACCACTATGTGCAGTTTATAGGGATGTCACCTTTTACTGTTCACATGTACTCCCTGCCTCAGCTCAAAGCTTTGAAGGAAAAAATTGACAAAAAGCAGCTTTGCTTATATCTTGATGCGACAGGCACAGTAGTAGCCAAACCTCCTAAAGCCAAAAATGTACTCTATTATGCTCTGTGCATGCCCCTGGAGTCGCCAAGGCCTACTGTAGTTCCCCTTGCAGAAATGATCACCTCGGACCAAACTTCTGTGAACATACAGAACTGGTTAAATTGCCTGTGCCGAGATTACACCTCTATATACAAGAAAGAGTTCACGCCCACAAAAGTGGAAACAGATTTCAGCTGGGCCATCATCCACGCAACACTGGCATCCCTGTCAAAGTGTACAATACACCAATACTTACAGAGATGCATGGAGGTGTGCCAGAACACAGAGCCTTGTACATTTACAACTGTGCACATATGTGCTGCACATATGATCAAGATTGTGGCAGACAAGGCATCAAAAGTGAAGTGCAGTAAAAGTACAAGGTCTCTATTCCTACATGCATTTGCCTTGGTACAAAATGCAAGCAATCTAAAGGAAATACAGATGATCCTTCATATGATTTCTAATGTATTCTCCCTACACTCCATGACTTCTGCCTGTTCAAGTATTAATGAACTACAACAGGCAATACAAAAACAAGGCTTCGATAATGAAGTGAAGGCTGCCCTGGACACAGCCGGAGTGGATCAAGAAATAGGTAAAGATGAAGGGAAAACTCCGAAAGGCATTGTACGGAACTCTCCCTTCACACGGCTATTCAAAGAGGTCTTAACCCTGCAAGAAGATGACAAAGGTGAGATGGACCGTGGACTGCCAACTAACCCACATTTTTGCCCAGATCTTGTGAAGATATTGAAGCCATATGTAGGGACATTACCACTTTGGAGTGGTGTCATGTTGGAGCATTTGGGTCAAACAAGGGACACGAATGCATATGTGGAGAATTGGTTCAGAACCACCAAAACTGTCGTGTTAAGGGACAAACTGCATCGGCGTCCAGGACAGTTCATCCAGATCATGGAAGAATTTGTTTTGGGCCGCCTAAAAGGGTCAGAAATCTATTCTGCCCGCCAGGCGTTTGTGGGAAATGATGAGGTGATGGATGATCCGACAGACCAGCCACTTACTCAACAAGAAAAATGGCAGAAAAGGGGAAAAAAAATGAAAAGCAAGTATTACAATCCTCCCAACTTGCTGAAAAATATGGGGAAGACAAATTCCTGCCCGCCTTGGGCTGGTGAAGGCTCACTGGAAAACAAGTGCATCACAATGACCAACACATGCACAATCGACAATTTGTTGTTCATATTACATCTGGTGTTGTCGAAACATCCGCATGTTTTGAGGCAGGTGGAAGATGCATCCACTGATGAATGGCTTCAGGCGTTGCTGCAGGTACACCAAGAGTTCTTGGGAAGGAGGTGGGGCCAGGGGAAAGTCACTTGGCTCATGAACCTGCAGCAATTCAACAACTCAAATGTCTGGGACTGTTTTGGAACAGAACATCATTTTGTTGTATCTCGCCTGAGCACCTTACAACTGATGAGGGAGATTACAACATGTGCCGAACAGCACTGCGCATTTCCAAGACTTCACAGGAATAACACAGTCATTGAAGTTGTGTGGGTATATTTATCAATATCTCAAACTGTAATATATGCATTTATTTGCTAATTTTACAAACTGGGTGTAATAAATTGTCTTTCAATACTTCCAGGTGCAACAACTTCGCTGGATTGCAGGAAAGCCTGGATGAGTGGTTTCATCCTCCTCCAAGGAACTGCAAACTGATAAAGTAAGACATGTGAAAAACATTTGTTATCATGTTCACCACATACTGCTTCACAAGACATGTGACAAACATTTATTTGATCATGTTCCCCAATTTCTGTAATTTATCATGCTCACTGATCATTCTGCAGCATCAAAGGATTACCATGCCAAGGACAAAGAAACATAGTTCGGCAGGATTTCACAATTGGTAGACCTACACTGCTAGTGCTGAGGTTTCTGTCTGTACAAACTACCAGAAGGAACAAGCAAATTTGGCCTAATTAATTGCCAGAAGAAGTCAATATCCTAGGTGAAGGGTGGGTTTTGTGTTCCTCTGTAGATAGTTCATTTGAAATAACATGGAATACAATGTAACTCATGATACATGTCCCCTCCCCAGGTACATACCTATTGGTATGACTTACCACCAAAACAGGTCTGCCCATTTTGTGAGCTTCCACCGTGTTGGCAATCAGGGATGGCATTACTATGACGGAATGAAAGAGACATCCAAAGCAGGTGGTGGAGTTGTTAAAGTCAATGATGCAGAAGTGAGGAGACTCATGTTACAAAGCTGGATTGCAGGACACTTGGTCCTTGTAACAGTAAGCATCGTCTAGACCTTCCTTTGTTCCCCCTTTGTGTACACACACATACCAAAAAAAATGTTAAAAAGTTTAAAAAAATCTCTCATGACATGGCTTCACATGCTTCACAGAAAAATAAATAAAAGTGATGGTGCGATCGTCACATGGAAGTCTGAAGATGAGGTAAGAAATTAACTAAACGGTAAAAAATAAATATACATCTTTGACCAGAATAATAATGTTAAATTGAATTAGAAAAATGTTATGTTAACAGAACTGTGTTAACAGACTATTGAGATAATAAGGGTGGTATTTAGGGCTGTCAGCATTAACGCGTTAATCGCAATGCGATTAAGGGCCGCCGTGATGTAATTAATTTTTTTTTATCGCATTAATCGCAGAAATTCAGAGAAATTAAAAGAAATTAATCATTTGACAGCCCTATTTAGGAGTTACTACACACTATATTGACTGGTAAAGATAGGGATTTTTAGATTTTTAGTTAGGTACTTGGAGGAATTGTGCAATAATGACAGATTCACACATTTTTCTTTTGTTTTCAGTAAATAAATAATTACAAATCTTAAAATCAAGTTCATAAAGTCACTTTCTTTGCATTCATTTGATTCCCAATCAAGATCCACTGGTAAAAAATGCTTTCCATTGTTAATATGTACTTAAAAACTGTTCTGAAATGCTAAATAATAGAATTATAATCATGTGATAAAACATGCGATTAATCACGATTAACTATAGAACTTCAGCGATTAATCGTGATTAAAAAAAATGTACCGTTTGACAGCCCTAGTGGTATTCCTACAATGGAATGAAGGAGTCCAAAACAGGGAGTGGAGTTGATCAAGTAAATGATGCACAAGTGATAATGCTTATTTTATTATGAATGTGTGTTCAATACGCCTGCCTCAGCGGGAGGAAAGGACATTTCGACATGGAGAAATCACCGCCAAACTTGCAAACTAAGTATTTTAATGTGTGAGTGTTTGTGATGTGGTGAATATGTTGAGGTTTGTGTTATTCTTGTTTCCAGTGTACAGCGACTAAGACGAGTGTGAAGGTGTTCCTGTTTGTTGGGTTAAAAAATGATCTCGGATGATGTTGAGGAGGTGTGCAGGAAAATGTGGGGAGATCAGCATCCTGAACCAGGAGGACAAGACAGCCTTTACTGCAGAGACAGAAGCTGCAGGGGCGTGGCTGGCAATACCCACCTGGATTGGCCTGAGGAGGAGTGACTTCACCCGTGGGCATGGTCCAGTGTGTACCTCCCCATAAGCTCAGCAGGAGATACAGCACAGAACTGCTCTGTGCTTCAGTATCCAGGGAACTGGAGACCTGACACATGCACATACACGCATACATACTTACTCTACTCTCTGGGTGAGAATCTCACACACACACAGACACACACACACACACACACACACACACACACACACACACACACACACACACACACACACACACACACACACACACACACACACACACACACACACACACACACACACACACACACACACACTCTCTCTTCCTCTGCTATGTGGTGAGAACTGCTTATCTCTCACACACACGGATCTCGGTCTATCTACATATCGACATTTATAGCCATAAAGCTCTCTGATGTGATGTACACTCTGTTAGAAATGTGTATTTATGTATATTACAAATGTCACTGATGTACACTCTATTAGAAATGCCACGAGTGTCTTCATGCCTTTTCATGTTGTGTAGTTTCTCAAGGTTTCATGTTGGTTCTCATCTCTTCATGTCATGTCTAGTCTCTCAAGGGTTCATTCATATAATTTTGTAAGCAGTTAATCCTAACTTTAAAGAGACTAATTTATCAGAATTTAACAGTCTACTCCATCTGAAATGTAAGGAAAATATTTTATCTGAAATTGACAGAGACTAGTTCATGTTAATGTAACGGAGACTACCGAATCGGAATTTAACATGGACTAGTTTATCAGAATTGAACTGAGTGTACTTTGAACTATACATAGACTAGTCAATCTGCAATTTACAGGTACTAGGTAATATGAACTGTAGAGAGTCAAGACAATGAGAACGTTAAAGGGACATTTTTTTATTATGAATGTGTGTGTTCTACAATAAACACACCCTGGTTACTTGAAAGAAAATGCTCTTCATGTAGAAAATGATTCAGGTATTACACTTCATGAGAAACTGTTTACATGTACCACTTGGCTCTCGTACAAGCAACCTGCTTATAGATATGGACATATTGGGCATCATTGGAAACATTATGATCTGTAGTATGTGAATCAGGTGAGAAATCCAACGGACACGGATATTTGGCCGTTAGGGGGCAGTGCAAAGTCAGCATCTGTTGCAATCGAATTGTCAAAATATGTCAAGATGTCTATTTTTGAGCTGGATTTTCTCCATAATTCCACAGTAGATATGGACATATTGGGCATCATTGGAAACATTATGATCTGTAGTATGTGAATCAGGTGAGAAATTCAACGGACAACCATATTTGGCCGTTAGGGGGCAGTGCAAAGTTAGCAAATGTTGCAATCGAATTGTCAAAATATGTCAAGATGTCTATTTTTGAGCTGGATTTTCTCCATAATTCCACAGTAGATATGGACATATTGGGCATCATTGGAAACATTATGATCTGTAGTATGTGAATCAGGTGAGAAATCCAACGGACACGGATATTTGGCCGTTAGGGGGCAGTGCAAAGTCAGCATCTGTTGCAATCGAATTGTCAAAATATGTCAAGATGTCTATTTTTGAGCTGGATTTTCTCCATAATTCCACAGTAGATATGGACATATTGGGCATCATTGGAAACATTATGATCTGTAGTATGTGAATCAGGTGAGAAATCCAACGGACAACCATATTTGGCCGTTAGGGGGCAGTGCAAAGTCAGCATCTGTTGCAATCGAATTGTCAAAATATGTCAAGATGTCTATTTTTGAGCTGGATTTTCTCCATAATTCCACAGTAGATATGGACATATTGGGCATCATTGGAAACATTATGATCTGTAGTATGTGAATCAGGTGAGAAATTCAACGGACAACCATATTTGGCCGTTAGGGGGCAGTGCAAAGTCAGCATCTGTTGCAATCGAATTGTCAAAATATGTCAAGATGTCTATTTTTGAGCTGGATTTTCTCCATAATTCCACAGTAGATATGGACATATTGGGCATCATTGGAAACATTATGATCTGTAGTATGTGAATCAGGTGAGAAATCCAACGGACAACCATATTTGGCCGTTAGGGGGCAGTGCAAAGTCAGCATCTGTTGCAATCGAATTGTCAAAATATGTCAAGATGTCTATTTTTGAGCTGGATTTTCTCCATAATTCCACAGTAGATATGGACATATTGGGCATCATTGGAAACATTATGATCTGTAGTATGTGAATCAGGTGAGAAATCCAACGGACACGGATATTTGGCCGTTAGGGGGCAGTGCAAAGTCAGCATCTGTTGCAATCGAATTGTCAAAATATGTCAAGATGTCTATTTTTGAGCTGGATTTTCTCCATAATTCCACAGTAGATATGGACATATTGGGCATCATTGGAAACATTATGATCTGTAGTATGTGAATCAGGTGAGAAATCCAACGGACAACCATATTTGGCCGTTAGGGGGCAGTGCAAAGTCAGCATCTGTTGCAATCGAATTGTCAAAATATGTCAAGATGTCTATTTTTGAGCTGGATTTTCTCCATAATTCCACAGTAGATATGGACATATTGGGCATCATTGGAAACATTATGATCTGTAGTATGTGAATCAGGTGAGAAATTCAACGGACAACCATATTTGGCCGTTAGGGGGCAGTGCAAAGTCAGCATCTGTTGCAATCGAATTGTCAAAATATGTCAAGATGTCTATTTTTGAGCTGGATTTTCTCCATAATTCCACAGTAGATATGGACATATTGGGCATCATTGGAAACATTATGATCTGTAGTATGTGAATCAGGTGAGAAATCCAACGGACAACCATATTTGGCCGTTAGGGGGCAGTGCAAAGTCAGCATCTGTTGCAATCGAATTGTCAAAATATGTCAAGATGTCTATTTTTGAGCTGGATTTTCTCCATAATTCCACAGTAGATATGGACATATTGGGCATCATTGGAAACATTATGATCTGTAGTATGTGAATCAGGTGAGAAATTCAACGGACACGGATATTTGGCCGTTAGGGGGCAGTGCAAAGTTAGCAAATGTTGCAATCGAATTGTCAAAATATGTCAAAATGTATATTTTTGAGCTGGATCATGTCCATAATTCCACAGTAGATATGGACATAAAAACAACAACAATATATTACACTTATACCTCACAGTGTGGTATTCTACAGGTCATGAGAATTTCTGACTTCTTAAATATAATTTACAAGATTGTTGGCTTTCATTCAGACAGATTCAACAAAAACAAGTGTATAAAGTGTATACAACTGTATAAAGAAAAGAAAAGAAAAAAAAAAAAAATATATATATATATATATACACACACACACACACACACACACACACACACACACACACACACACACACACACACACACACACACACACACACACAGTACATTAACATAAAGCTGTGATCTGCACTGATCATACAGTCTATGGCACTGATGCAGAATGGCTCGTTTTGTGATAAACACTGCCACACAGTGGCTGAAACGGGAACTTTTTAAGGTGGAATCGAAACTTAAAGAGAACCGGAGCGAATGTGGAGCCAAGTTCAGCGTCGTTGTGCAAACTATATAGTACAGTATTTGGAGCAGAAGTTGTCATTAAACAGCATCCCTGGTCATTAACTAGATGGGTTACTTTCCATCCAATGCTGTAGAGACATCTGCGATTACATACCACATCATACCAGATACATAGTTGTTCCAGGCGGCAAATGATAATTACGTAGCCTAACGTTACTTGCTATCGTTAGCTTTCCAAGCAAAGTAATGTATAGTCAGGTTCTTACCTTCATATCTCATGTCCATCAAAACAAGAACATATGGGATGTAAGTCAGGAGAGCTGGATACCGAACTTTGATCATTTTAGGCACCGACCAAATTGCCTCCATAGCATCGAGTATTGAAAACGAAAAGTGGCTCCAATACAAAATTCCAATAGGAGTAAAACCTATATGAGCAAATCACATCAGGGTCAGTGAACCAATAAGCATGTGTAACGGATGTGTACTCTCTCTCTCTTGCGTTGTGTTGTGTTACAGACGAATCCGTTGCTCTTCGTTGGCTATCACAGCCGTTTATTCTGGTAAACAGCAGAATAGTGTCTCACAATCACATTCGTCACCATAAAGAGCTCCAGTTAGCATGAAACAGGCTACAGCAGACTGGTGATAAGTGTTACACATAATATTAACAAAATACCAGTGTGGAATCACAAAAATAGACAACTGTACCTGGTAAACAGCAGAATAGTGTCTCACAATCACATTCGTCACCATAAAGAGCTCCAGTTAGCTAAAATGAAAACAGAAACCATCAGTTTACTGTTGCTACGGTTGTATCATAAAAGTTAGGTTATCAAGCTAGGCTAACCAGATTAGCAAGCTAGCACAACGTGGCAAGCTTTTTTATTTAAGCTAAAACAAAAGAAACAAAACAAAACTGGCCTCTAATATAAAATTTGAGACCTCCCGTGTGGATATACTACATGCACATCTTATACTACATTACATTATCACAACAAACACATTTACCTAACTATAACAGTGGAGCTCAATGTATGCGACTTACCATGAAACAGGCTACAGCAGACTGGTGATAAGTGTGTAGGAATTTACCCTAAAGTCTGCAGAATAGCACCAATAGATGGCGCTCATGTTACATAAAAAGCCTGTCTCATATGGGAACTACTAGCCAAATGAAAAGTTACCTTTTAATGGCAAGTGGAATTATTAACTCCGCTACACATGCAGCATGCTTTAATAATGCTGATGATTGGCTGTCTACACGTCAGAGAAGCTCTGTCTTATGAGAGTGTGTCTCACATAGGGTTAAAGGAGCTGAAAAAAAAGATTTGTAAGGTTGTCATATTTTTTTAAACAGGTTTTATAAAAATGGTATCAAAAAATAGTATCATTCAGGAACAGGTATCAAAGTCACAGCACTGGTATGGTATCAGTACCAGTACTGAACATTTTTGAATAATACCCAGCCCTACTTAACAGTTTTCAATACTGAGTGCTACACATTACAGTTGGTACTCACACAGAGGGCGACATGTTCCTTTATTACGAACACACACACACACACACACACACACACACACACACACACACACACACACACACACACTTTGACTTAACCCCACACACACACACTGCCCTGCTGCTGTAAACACACAGAGCACCAAATGTGGGTTAATTCCCCAACAAATGCTCTACTTCTCCGGTGTGAGTTAGGTTTGCTAAAAACCACAGTTCCCAGTTGTTTTAGGAAATGACTGAGCCTTTTCTTTAAATTAAACTATATATTTGTTAGCTGTTTTTAAAGATGTACAGTATGTCTTAACCACTGGACTGGGCTGAATGTCTTAGGAAATTGGAAAATGAGGCATAGACACAACCAAAATCAACACATTGTTTCATGGGAGTTGTTGACAATAAGAAAATTCAAGAATTGTTCCAGCTCCTTCATTTAAAGGGAGTTACAAGTAAAAGCTTCTTTGAAATGCATTTTCTTTCATATTGTTGATAAAGTACAGAGATTAGGTCTGAAAGCTTTCCAGTTCCACTGGAATATTAAAATCTGTCAAAGTGAACAGAGTAGACTGATAATTAACAATCTTCAGTTCAACTTGACGCTAAATCAGGAAATAATTGCCCTTTGGCCGATCCCATTGTGCAGGAATTGATCAATAGATTGGACAGATATGAGGGATTGTGTTGCTTTTGTATCTTTATTTTTTTTGAATGGTGGAAATGAACTGATCCCTTGAGGAAAAGAAGAAAAAAAACATGACACAACATGAAAAGAAAAGTGTAGAGCCCAGTTTGACAGCAGAGGGCGACATGAGTTCAATTCAGGGGACTTCCTGATAGCTCTATCCACTGTTGACACTGGCAGTCATGCTGCAATGGAACCAACGTCCTCTGTGCTTTATGTCAGTACTGTGCAGTAAAGTGAATTTGTTTGTGCCAATATGGACCTTGGACTTCTGATACACTGTAATTGGCCCTTGGCTTTAAGTCAAGGCAAGTCAAATCTATTTTAATATATAGCACCCTTAATACAATATACATACTATATCAATGTGCTTCACACTAAATCATTATGAACAAAATAAAATAAGACATGAATAAATATTTTAGACAGAGAGAGAGAGAGAGAGAGACAGAGAGAGAGAGAGTCACAGGCCTGATAGAACACATAGGTCTTCACTTTGCTTTTTTTGGTTCTTGAAGGACCCCACAGCAAATGTTAAAATTGCCAGTTTTAAAGTTGTCAGGAGATACAGAGAATGTCCTGCCTGTTAGACAGGAAGAGAGCCAGTCAATGACACGGCTGGAAAGGCCAAGTTGACGGTGTCAAAGACAGGTCAGAGCTAGTAATACTGAGATGGAAGGTTTGTATGTAACACTGTTGATCTTTAGATCATACTATTCTTAGAGCTGTTTCAGTGCTGTGGTTAGTCCTGAAGCCAGATTGATACACATCAGACAGATTGTGGAGTGACAGGTAACTATGCAGCTGTTTGTAGACAACCTTTTCAAGTATTTTACTAAGAAAAAGGATATAAGAGATCGGTCTGTTGCTTGTCACGAATCGGTTGTTCTTATCGGAAAAGGTGTAGTTATAGCACGCTTGAGGTACGAGGGGAAAACTACTGGTTGTAAAGAAGTATTTACAATATTAACTATGTCATGTGACAGACAGTGGAATACACAATTGAAATTATCCAAATTCAAAATACTGAAAAGAGTCGTCTCCCCCGGCCCCTCCTCCCCAGAAGCGAAGTTCACGGTAGTTACCAGGTTGAGAACGCTAAACCCAACGTCACACAATGTCAATGTTAGCTTGATGCTAGTCTTGCATTGCCAGACATTACTCCACAGAGGAGTTGGTAGATGCTGCTATGTTGACGGTTATAAAAGCCCGTACTCTTGCGGAGCTCTGTACCCGACTGACAGTCAACTTTTATTGACTAACCGCAACAACGACGACCGCTAAAAAGACTGCAACCTTGCGGAGCTTTGTTCCCGACCTCACGGTCGTCTGTACCCAGGGCACAGTCACCAGCTAGGCCCGCTGAACAGAAGCGGGGGAACAATTTCAGCAGATTGTTGGTACTACTACTTCCAGACCAGATATACGGTGTATGTCTATACACTGTACAGTCAGTACATTACACATTATGGTTGCATGCCAGTGAGAAAGTGGGAATCATCTTACTGTCCAACATATTACCTTGAAGCTGGTGATGGTAACGTTAGCCACAATAACATAACATAATGTAGTGCTGGAGCACAGAAAACCTTCAGAGCTGACAATTCCACCTCCTGTTGAGGGGCAGGAGGAACCGTTTATACCCTTAATGTGTTAATAAGTGTGTCGTGTGACCAACTCTGATTCTCCCTGAACAGGAACAATTAACAGGAGGCATCTATTCTACAAAAATACGTTTGGTTTTATTCCAAAGAAGTTTAGAAAATCCCAATTAATATAGCAGGGGTAGATTAGTAAAATAATAAATTCGATGGCAGATACATTTGGTCTTACTCTCCTCAAAGTAGGAAGGTCGAGTCAGCGCGCACACACCACCCTGGGAGGAGACTGTGGGAGACAGAAAGAGGAGACAGAAGGCCCAGCACCGACAAGGACATGCACTACACACTAATTTCTACACGATTCACTACGGCATATCATGCACAATTCACTCCAATATATCATGCACGATTCACTCCAAAATATCATGCAAGTCACTACAAAATATACAGTGTCGAGGCTACGTACACATCACAACAGTGTCACCCGGTTCTGTCTCACCCCAAGGAGGCAGTGTGTCGACACAGACCCAGCCTCGTACAGGTTCAGGCTGTGGATATACAGAGAGAGGAGAGCAACCTGTGTCTGGAACTCAGCATGTGTGTGTATGAGAATCCACAGTACACACACAGTAAAGTCGCTCATTTTGACACCAAGGTTTGGTAGAAGAGGTGATTTATTTCATTTGAATGATTGTCCATTAACAAGGGTGCTGTAGATGCAATAGTTGGTAGATGTGAGGCCAGGGACACACTGACATCACTGCTTCGTCCACACTCACGTCACCAGTACACTGCTAAACAATATGCTTATATACAATATATATTATATACAAGTTACAACAAAAAGGCAAGACATGAGGCAATGCAGATTGAAAATTGCAATAAAGGATGACTGGATCAATGAAATGAAATCATAAGTTGACTAGATAGCTTTCTACACGCTCTGTAAGACTTGGAAGGTTGTTGCATTTAAGTGATTGTGCACTCCTGCTGTGCACTGTCTTTCAAATATGTTACTTCATTGAACATCCTGCCTTGAATTCATTTGTTTTGTTGACATTTTTCCTATCACATTCTACAGTTTGAACACTTGCTGTCTCAAAATGTCACCCATACTTCTCAACATTGCAGAATCAGGAAAAGGCAGTTTGTTGTGATAAAGCAGATAAAAGTGATGGAAGTTGTTTATTTAACTGTACAAGTACACAGAGCACAGACAGCCCTCGCTCTGCTGTATCTATTCACAAGATATGTTTGCTAAGCTGTGGCCATTCAGGGAAAGCTCTGGCTGAATGTAGAAGTGTAGAAGTGTGTAGATGAAGTTGTGTTACAAGTTTCCCCCTCAAAACATAAAAAAACCCCCAAAAAAACATGAAAGATGAGTGTGAGGTGGATATAATATAGCTCCAATGACAAATGAGGAAAATATATTTGATACAAATAAAATATGTCATAAGAACAAATAAAACTACAATGGCACGCATATTCTATAAGAATCATAAATGGCTTCAAATGCTTGTTAAAATGAAAACAAGATTCCCTCAGAGACATTAAGTCTGACTGATTAGATGAGAAATAGAAAAACAGAAATGAATGAATTCCTAACTCCATTTTTTTGTTTGACACACCGAAACGCACCACGAACTTCATAACTATGTTTACAGGTTGGAAAATGTTTCATTTCATGTGAAGAAATTCCACGAGTAGCTGCGTTGGATGAATTGTTGGACATCAACAGCGATCCCTGTTTACGGTGAACTAGCCTGTTTAAAGGTGAGGCTGGAACAGGCTACAGCAGGAACCACCACGAGGAGTTTTGAAAGGACTTCTAAGAAATCGTCTGTGGGGGTCTGCTCTTGTTCTTGGTGATAGTTTTAAACTACCACTTGGCACTTTATGACACTCTGTGTCCTATTCCTTCTTTGTGTTAATGCCCTTAGTGCGTCTCAATGAGATTACCTGTATACAAAAAGTTAAATAAAAATAAAGTGGATTTCTCCAGTTCTTCTAATCAGCACATACGTTTGAGCAAAATGTTAAACAACAGAACAATGAATGAATCACAATGTCAGTAGGTCTTACCTGGCACTGCCAGACTAATAGCTATAGTGTCTGGAACCACTCAGTTCATTTCAAATTTCCACAGGGCGTTACCAACGCCGCGGTATAAAAATAAATAAAACTTGTGTGCAAATTAATTAATGTAATGTGGAACTACTGTTACATACGCATTTCTTAGGGACACTGAATGCACCTTGACCAACCTTGCACAATCATTACCAGTCAAACAGTTGTAAATTTTTACTCCCCAACTTGCACATTAAGTTTATCTATATATCGAAACAGTTGTACATTTCATTTCCAAATTGTATATATTTTTAAATATTGCTAGTGTATTATTCTATTATTATTTCATGTATATTTTTTCCTATTATTTAATGTTTACTCTGTACGTGTGCTGTGTGTCTGAAATTTTGCTGCTGCAACAATGTTATTTCCCATTTTTTTTGGGATCAATAAAAAATCTATCTATCTATCTATCCATCTATCTATCTATCTATCTATCTATCTAGCCCCGCTTTAGCTCTGAAGCTCCCAAGCTCCGCCTACATATCGAGTCGGTCCCTTCTTATATACTGTCTATGGTCGGTCCAGTGAGTCCACACGAAGCAAACTAGTCCCTTCCATATACAACCAAACACGGATGTACTGTAGCTGGATCCCTTCTTGCCTCGACCACAAATGGCTTCCAGGCCCATTTGCTTCGCTGTTTGCTTCGCTATTAGCTCCGCTTTTAGCTCTGCCGTTAGCTCCGCTGTTTGCTGCTAGCTCCGCTGTTAGCGTGTGAAGCTAACGCCACAATTCACCAACTGCTCTGTGTAACCGAAGCTGCTCTTTTAACACCCCTGCTCTGTGCATTCACATACGAGAGCAGCGCTTGTCTCCCATATCACACTACTAGCTGATTGTCTTATTTTGTTTACAAGTTCCAGATGGAGTCTGGAGATGATGTGGGGTAGCCTACTTATTGTTTACTGTTTACATCTTACTTTATACACTTCAGGCTGTTACAGCTAGCTCAGGGGACAGACTGTAGGACACTAGGTGGTACAGCCTGAGACAGCTAGCTCAGGAGACAGACTGGATGACACTAGGTGGTACAGCCTGAGACAGCTAGCTCAGGGGACAGACTGTAGGACACTAGGTGGTACAGCCTGAGACAGCTAGCTCAGGGGACAGACTGTAGGACACTAGGTGGTACAGCCTGAGACAGCTAGCTCAGGTGAGAGACTGGATGACACTAGGTGGTACAGCCTGAGACATGCACAATAAAAAAAATTGCCTTCTGCATTTTTGTTATGCTTTTCCCTCCATTGTACCGAACCAAACCGAACCGTGATGTCTGAACTGAGGTATGAACCGAACCGTGACTTCAGTGTACCGTTCCACCCCTAATGAGCAGCACTGCCTAGTTTGACAGTTTGATCAGAGTTTGGCGAGCCTGGTGCAGTATACCAGTTATGTTCAGTAACTATGTTCGGTAACTACTAACATGATGCTCCTCTGCCAGTCATTGTCTTAAACCCGCCCCATATGAGTTAAACGGTTGTGACTGGTCCGCCGGGGTTCTGGATGCAAAATTACGAATCCCACTATGGCCACGCCAAGACCCGCCCTACGAAGCAGCTCGATTGGTTGGGGTTAAGTGGTTAAGGTTAGGATAGCCGATTGGTCAGGGGATAGGACCTGAACAAATGGAGTTACGTTACCTTGCGTAAGCATGGTCGCCTGGCCAATAAATGCTATTGAAGGGCGGGTCTTGGCGTGGCCATAGTGGGATTCATAATATTGTGTTCTGAATGGCTGGAAATTTGTCTGAATGTGAAACACAAGCTGGCAGAATCAGATCCATCTGGTTTACAGGCCAGGTCTTACCCTTAACTGGCAATGACCAGCACTGCCAGTGGGCGCTGCACATTTTCCACAAACCTCTACCCCTATCCTTCCTCATCCTCGCGTCATGCTCTTCTCAACAAAAGTCTTTTTCGCGTGCGTGCCTTGCCTTCATACACACATGTCAACAACGCCCTCGTCGGTGATCAGAAGTCGAGTCTTGAGCCCTGGAGCCATGTCCTTCATCTTCACCTGCTCCAAGTCAAGGAAACCCTGCCCGGAGTCTTCGTCCCCCGAGGACGACTGAATGCTGTCGGGCTGCCTCAGGCCCGAGCTGCACCCTGTGGAGTACACTCCTGAGTCTCCGCTGCCGCCGCTGCCCTGGCGACTGTGTCTGCCACTGGAGACATAAAGGGGAAGGTACAGTCATTCTATCACTTGCTGGCAAAAATATACAATGCAACACACGTAATTATATGTGAACACTGAGGTGAAAGACAGAAATCCATTTAAATATAAAACCCCTTGAAAATGTTGGGGGTTTCCCACAGGATTGTGTGAGACTGTGTTGGGTGGACCTCGGAGCCTCTAGGGGGCTCGGGGGCTCGCTCCCCCAGAAGAAAAAATTGTCCATTTCAAAGTTAAATGCATCATCGTTGTCTTGATGCACTTTGAGAGCAACATTAAATGGCTAGATCTATGAAGAACTGTGTGCTCTTGTAAACTGTTGAATCATAAACACATTGCTTGTATAGATAAGAATGGTGATGACACGGCAAAAAGTCACACCCACAAAGCATGGTCAACAAGACGGAGTTTAAAGTGCCCATATTATGAAAAAATCACTTTTTCTGGGATTTGGGGTGTTCTTTTGTGTCTCTGGTGCTTCCACACACATACAAACTTTGAAAAAAATCCATCCATGCTGTTTAGAGTGAGATACAGTTTCTGAATGTGTCCTGCCTTCAGTCTCTGGGTGAGCTGTTCAAAATCGGCACGGCTTGTGACATCACAAGCCGAAACGAGCAGGCTAACTGCAACCATTAGCTCGTAGCGTTAGCATGCTAACGCTAATGCTAATGCTAGCATGCTAACTCTAGCATGCTACCGCGTTCTCAATAGCAAAGCACTGCTACAACACACACAAGTTCACCATAATCTACAAAAGAACTACTTCCATGTGCGCCCTCATTTAGAAGTCTCCCAGCTAATCCTGCCTTGTAACTGACCGAAGTTGTAGAAACAGCCTTTCTTTTACTGTCTGTCGGTACACGATCCGTTCTGCCTGCACGATCCGTTCTGCACATGCGCAAAATGTTCGCGCATGCGCGGTTGTACGAGGATTTACGACACTGCACGATCTGTTCCACGCTTCCGGTCGACAGCCAAGCTAACGTTAGTTTAGCTAACAGCTAATTCGGCTAACCGCTAGCTGATTGTAGCGGTCTGCCGTTAGCCTCCACAGGCAAGCTAACGTTAGTTTAGCTAACAGCTAATTCGGCTAACTGCTAGCTGAGACAGCATGTAATAACTTTAAAAGACCCTCAAAATAAAACTTGAAAATAAACGTTGACATATATAACAAACACCTAACATATATAACAGCTGTTACGTCAGTTCTACTTTACTTGTGCTCATTTAAAATACAATCACTCAATACTTGTCTTTATTGTTATTACTGTGAAGTCTTAATTTAGCTGTAGCCTGCTTTTCCCATTACGTTTGAGTTAACGTTATTTTAGACTGAATCTAGCTGTCAGCTAGCGGTTAGCCGAATTAGCTGTTAGCTAAACTAACGTTAGCTTCCTGGTGGAGGCTAGCCATAGGCTAGCGTGGAACAGATCGTGCAGGTCGTATCCTCGGTAAAACAGTATTATCTTGCGCATGTGCAGAACGGATCGTGCAGGCAGAACGGATCGTGTGCCGACACTGTCTATGGAGCTAGCTAGCTGACATGATCTACATCTGAGCTACTGGGCATGTGCAGTGCAATCAAAGATGGTACAGAAGAAGAAGAAGAAAAGAGGTCTCACTCTGTAGCTAAAACAGAGACCAGGTGAAAAGAGGATCTGCAGCAGTGAGAGAGAGCGGTGCAGTACAACAAAAATATGGTGTTTTTTGAAAATTAAACCATGTAAACCTATTCTGGTACAACCTTAAAATACAATATGAACCTGAAAATGAGCATAATATGGCTGCTTTAAAGCAGTTCAAAAGTCTTGTGAGTCTGTTGTCTGAAGTTTGCTGGTGTTGGCTTGAAACAAATCAATGCTTACAGGACTTTGTGTTTCTATAAATGTTACCAACGGTGCCTTGCACTGAAAGTGCGAAGGAACCTATTGTTTTTCGTCAGATTATTAGGGGTCCAAGCCCGATGGGGCATGGGAACCACGTATGCGGTTCACATCTCCAGTGGCGCTGTGGAACCCTATTGTTTTTCTTCCATTATTCTTCTCCGTCTAAAACTCCGACTGCAGCCTAAACCGTACATGGTGGGGGGTTGCCGTTTTCAGGACTGGTCTGAAACTCAGGTGCAAAAATTGACCCACTTCCACCACTAGGTGGCGCTATAGCAGAAAAAACATGTTTGGCCCTATAACTCCCACCGTACATTTAAAAACCATATATCCACGTGTTCCCTGGATCCAACTGAATCACGTGATATAGGCCACGCCCATTTCCGCCTAGACTTTTATGTGTGAAAAATCGCGATTTATCAAAAACCTAATTTTTCGATCTCCTCCTAGACCGTGCGACCGATCTGCACGAAACTTGGACCGTAGCATCTCCAGACCGACCTGGCAACAAGTTAATAAAATAGGGGACTTTTATAGGATAAAAATTGCGCATATTACGCACAAATTTGTGTAGCTCAACTATTAAAACACCAACTTTGCCATATCTCAGCCAAAATAAATGCTATCAACGCCAAACTTTAGATTTTTCTTTGGCATGACCCACGCGTTTTACGAAAATTGGTCACTAGGGGGCGCTACAAGTACAAAAAGTTTATATCTCATGAACGGCTCATCCGATTTTTACAAAATTTGATGGGTACCATCTAGGGACACTCCTGAGGCCATCTCTAGAGTGGGGTACTGAGGGGTCAAAGTGGGCGTGGCCTATGGGACCCAAGTCTAGATTCATCACTTACAGCAATGTGAACAACTTTAAATTTACTGGGTAGATAGACAATGGGTCATGGACCACACCTACCAAAAATTACACATGTGGACCACTAGGTGGTGCTATAATTTTTTTTGCCTTTAACTCCCACATTACACATGCCACAAGCCTTACATCCACGTGTTCCTTGAATCAATCTGAATCACATGATATAGGCCATGCCCATTTCCGCTCAAAAGTGTTTTTGCGATATCGCGCAATGCGCAAAACCAACTTTTTCAAACTCGTCCTAGGCCGTGCGACGGATCAGCACGAAACCTGGTACGTAGCATCTACAGACGGACTTGACCAAAAGTTACTCAAGGAATTTTGCTACGTTAAAGTATGCGCATTTGACGACCAAACAAATTTTCCTAGCTAGCTACCACACACATATCATATCATATCTCGGCCAAATTAAATGTTATCAGCAAGGAACTTGAGATCATTGTTCAACATCCCACTACGATGCTCTGTACCAAATGTGGCGAAGATCGGCCTTTAGGGGGCGCTAAAAGCAACGTTTATTTGTTTTGGCCAATAACTCAATGCATTTAAATGGGAGATTTGCAATTGCAGTATCTCTGCCACAGTAAATGCAATCAACACGAAACTTCGAAGGTTCGTTCAGCATGCCGCTTTGAGGCTGTGGACCAAATTTGGCGAAGATCGGCCATTAGGGGGTGCTATAATCAACGTAGACAAGTTTTGGCCCTTTTACTCAATGTTATTGGGATATTTGCAATGGAAACTTTTTCAATCCAAAATCAACACCATTCATAGGCGCCGATGAAAATACTGAGCACCCACGTGTGCCAGACTGCTAGTAGGCTTCATTCATTTACAATTAAACATTGCAGTTGGTGCCAAGTGGAGATCTTTCGTAGTGTGATTGGTTATGTCGGTGGCATTGATTCTTAATTTCCCACGAAGCTGATCGCGGTAACGTGTCAGTTGAACTTTTCATCTCCAATCCTATCCGTATATCATTGTTAAAGGTAGTCTGTATATGCATGGAGGTGAACTGTTGACCGCTACGTTTGCAACGGCAACGTACCGCAGACGTCGCGGCTCGCACCTCTGGATATTTACCGACATTTGCCTCGCCGCCGCCCGGCCTCAGGTTCTGCTTTCGCGCGCTCCCCGGGGCGTCGGGGGCGACTGCCATGGGTGGCTTGGGCCCCGTCATAACTGCTTGCAGTTCTAGTTATTATTATTTTTACCAATTCCTCGTCGCATTTTTGAGGGGGTTAGCGTGCACGAAAACTCACAAAAATGTGCACACGTCACAACTGGTAAAAATTGCAAAGTTCTGTAGTGATTGGGCTCAGGCGTTGCCAGGGGGCTCCATAGCGACCCCTAATGTGCGCCTTAAATTGGACAAAAGTAATAAGTTAATATACCAACTTTTGAAGGAACATAGGTCTCATCTTCAAGTCCATGGTGCTATTTCTAGAAAAAATTACAAAATTCTATAATTTCCGAAATATTGGTTTTCGTGTAAAAATCTTCATTTTACGAACACGTTTGAGAACTTTAGGATGCACGAAAACTCTCAAGATTTTGCAGCCATGTGCACAATAGTAAACTCTTTCATCTGAATTCACATTTAGGCTTGGGAGTAATATGGTTGCTCTATAGCGCCCCTAATTGGTTTTAGCACTTGGGCACATTTTTGACTGCCTCAATATATACGAAAACTCACAAAAATTGGCGCCCACATAAACACCTGGGAGCTTTGCGAAACTGTACAGCGATTTGGCCCAAACCTGTAAGTGGGCTCCATAGCGCCCCCAAATGCCTGGAAGGCCTTAACTTGGACATAGTTGCTCGGATCTTCACCAGATTTAATACCCATATTGCTCTAATCGTTGCGGACATATTTCCCATTTACCTTTATTAGCTCCGCCCAACCGTGATTTCAATCTTCTTGAATCTTTGCAGGTAGTATCTGTTGACCCTCATGACGAAAAGTTATCCAGAGAATTTTGATAGTTGAAAGAATGCGCAAGTTACAGCAACTTCCTGTCTAACGTCTTAAGAGTCACCTGCATTTTCAAGCTTTTTGGTCTAAACGTCATACCCCCATACCTCATATGCTCATTGGCTACAAATGTAGACGGGTCTTAGGGCATTTAAATCTAACTGGTCCGAGCAAATGTCGATCATTTCCACGTGGGCCCAAACGCGTCAGAGGAGACTTCAGCTTTCTTATTGGTGTATCACAGCCAAACCTGCACCGATTGGCTTATACCAGGTATCCATGGAAACCTTAGAACTCAGGGAATAGAGTGACGCCCACATCAAGTTGCTAGGACCCTCAGGAGAGAAGCGAGCAGCTTTAGAAGTGCGGAAATGATTTTCCGTTGTGATTCGGCCAGAAACGTCAAGAATTGTGAGGCGAATAGCTCGTTTTGGATATAATGGCTTGGATATTCCATTTCCTTGGACTCTTGGGGATTTAAGAAAAAAAAGTTTTGGGCAAAAAATCCACGCAGTGGCTAAAGGGACAAGGAAACAGGTAATTCAATTCAATTCAATTCAATTCAATTTTATTTATAGTATCAAATCATAACAAGAGTTATCTCGAGACACTTTACAGATAGAGTAGGTCTAGACCACACTCTATAAAGCCCCAACAATTCCAATAGTTCCCCCAAGAGCAAGCATTAGCAGTGGCTATTGCGACAGTGGCGAGGAAAAACTCCCTTTTAGGAAGAAACCTCGGCAGACCCAGACTCTTGGTGGGCGGTGTCTGACGGTTGGGGTTATGACGGTACAGGATGTAGCGTGGCACAGCAGAGCATGGGTGGACGCGGTGGACGCAGCAGGACGTAGTCGGGCATTGCAGGGAATCGCAGAGCGTAGCAGGGTGTAGCAGGTCCATAGCCACAGCTGCACCCAAGACCCAGGTCTTGGTGTCGCCCTAATCCGAGGCGATGTTCTGGGTGAAGAAGAAACATAAGGACTCCGGGGAGTAAACTCCCCAGAGCTAGGTGAGTAACAAGCACTTCTGAGACATGATGTGCATAAAAGGAAACAAAAGAAAAGAGCGTGTCATAAGAAGGAACTTCCTCGGCAGTCTAGAATTATAACAGCATAACTAGGAGAGGCACTATATTATTGATTATACGATAGGTAAATCTGATGACTGTAAAGAGAAGCAGAGAAAAGCAGGGGTGCTGTGTCTGCAGCTATACACCCTGCCCCGCCGGTCTAGGCGTTCACTGCAACTCCTCACTCCCTAACTATAAGCTTTATCAAAGAGGAGAGTTTTCAGTTTAGTCTTAAATGTAGCGACGGTGTCTGCCCCCCGAACCCAGATTGGGAGCTGGTTCCACAGGAGAGGAGCCTGATAGCTGAAGGCTCTGCCTCCCATTCTACTTTTAGAGACTCTAGGAACCACAAGTAACTCTGCATTCTGGGAGCGTAGTGCTCTAGTGGGACAATAAGGTACTAAGAGGTCCTCAAGATATGAAGGAGCTTGACCATTTAGAGCTTTATAGGTCAGAAGAAGGATTTTAAATTCAATCCTGGATTTTACAGGAAGCCAATGGAGAGAAGCTAATACAGGAGAAATATGATCTCTTTTCTTAGTTCTTGTCAGAACACGCGCTGCAGCATTCTGGATCAGCTGGAGAGTCCTAACGGACTTATTTGAGCATCCTGATAATAAGGAATTACAGTAGTCCAGCCTGGAAGTAACGAATGCATGGACTAGTTTTTCTGCATCGTTTTGAGACAGGATGTTCCTAATTTTAGCAATGTTACGAAGGTGAAAAAAGGCTGTTCTAGAGGTGTGTTTTAGATGGGCGTTAAAGGATAGATCCTGATCAAAAATAACTCCTAGATTTCTGACAGTAGTACTTGAGGCCAGGGCAATGCCATCCAGAGTAATTATATCTTCGGCTAATGAGGTTCGTAGGGGTTTGGAGCCCAGGACAATAACTTCGGTTTTGTTTGAGTTTAACATCAGGAAATTGTAGGCCATCCATGATTTTATATCTTTAATGCAAGCTTGAAGTTTAGCTAGCTGGCTGGTTTCGTCTGGCTTGATTGACAGATATAATTGGGTGTCATCCGCATAACAGTGAAAGTTAATTGAGTGTTTCCTAATAATATTGCCTAGAGGAAGCATATATAAGGAGAATAGAATTGGTCCAAGCACTGAGCCTTGAGGAACGCCATGGTTAATTTTAGCGTAATTGGAGGGTTTATTGTTAACATTAACAAATTGCGATCGATCAGAGAAGTAGGACTTAAACCAGTTTAGTGCGATTCCTTTAATGCCAACTAAATGTTCCAATCTCTGTAAGAGGATGGTATGGTCAATAGTATCGAATGCAGCACTAAGATCTAATAAGACAAGTACGGAGACAAGTCCTTTGTCTGATGCAGTTAGAAGATCGTTAGTGATTTTCACCAGTGCTGTCTCTGTGCTATGATGCTTTCTAAATCCTGACTGAAAGTCCTCAAATAAGCTATTGCTATGTAGAAAATCACATAACTGGTTAGCGACTACTTTCTCAAGGATCTTGGAGAGAAAGGGAAGGTTAGATATAGGTCTATAGTTGGCTAAGACCTCAGGATCGAGGGTGGGTTTTTTCAGTAGAGGTTTTATCACAGCTACTTTAAATGACTGCGGTACATAACCTGTCAATAAAGACATATTTATCATATCTAGCAATGAAGTGTTAACCACGGGTAACGCTTCTTTAAGTAGCTTCGTTGGGATGGGGTCCAAGAGACAGGTAGATGGCTTAGCTGAAGAGACCTTTAGCATTAATTGTTGAGGGTTTATAGGATAAAAGCAATCTAAGTATATGTCAGGTCTAGTCGTTCTTTCTAGCAGTCTGTCAGTTAAAGGTGACCCATTAGAGGTTGGGGGAAAGAGGTGATGAATAGTATCTCTAATTGTTATAATTTTATCGTTAAAGAAACTCATGAAGTCGTCACTACTCAGAGCTATAGGAATAGATGGCTCAGTAGAGCTGTGGCTATCTGTCAGCCTGGCTACAGTGCTGAAAAGAAACCTTGGGTTGTTCTTATTTTCTTCTATTAGTGATGAATAGTAGTCTGATCTGGCCTTTCTTAGGGTCTTCCTATAGGTTTTCAGACTGTTTTGCCAGTCTAAACGAGATTCTTCCAGTTTGGTGGAACGCCATTTACTTTCAAGTTTGCGCGAGATTTGCTTTAATTTACGAGTTTGGGAGTTATACCAAGGTGCTAGTTTCCTTTGCTTCATCATCTTCTTTTTAAGGGGAGCAACAGAGTCTAAAGTCGTCCGTAGGCAGGCCGTAGCATCGTCTACGAAATGATCAATTTGAGAGGGACTAAAGTTTACATAAAGATCCTCTGTTATATTACGGCACGTTAATGAGTTTAGTGCTGTTGGAATATCTTCCTTAAATTTAGCTATAGCACTGTCAGATAGGCTTCTAGCGTAGAAGCTTTTATCTAATTTCGTATAATCGGGTAGTAAGAATTCGAAAGTTATTAAGAAGTGGTCTGATAATAAAGGATTTTGCGGGAATACTATTACGTCTTCAATTTTGATGCCATATGCCAGCACAAGGTCGAGGGTGTGGTTAAAACAGTGCGTGGCCTCATGCACCCTCTGACTGAAACCAATTGAATCTAGTAGTGAGTTGAAAGCAGTACTAAGGCTATTGCTGTCAACGTCCACATGGATATTAAAATCACCTACAATAAGTACTTTGTCTGATTTTAGGACTACACATGATAAAAACTCTGAGAATTCCGATAAAAATTCACAATATGGACCTGGTGCTCGGTAGACAACAACAAATATAATTGGCTGTACTGTTTTCCATGTTGGATGCTGAAGGTTAAGAACGAGATTTTCAAAAGAGTTATAATTTAGTTTAGGTTTAGGATTAATTAACAGGTTAGAGTCAAATATGGCTGCAACTCCCCCTCCTCGGCCTGAGCCTCTAGGAATTTGAGTATTAATATGAGTGGGAGGAGTGGCTTCATTTAGACTGACATAATCTTCATGGCCCAGCCAGGTTTCAGTTAGACAGAATAGATCAATTTGATTATCGGATATCAATTCGTTTACTAGTATTGCTTTAGAAGACAGAGATCTGATATTTAGTAGACCGCATCTAATTTTCCTATCCTGTTCTATCATTGCAGTGGTAGTTGTAATTCCAATTAGGTTGTTAAGTATTGCCCCTTTTTTGGTTACCTGTGGCTGACGTGAACTGGATGCTAAATTGACTATGTTTGCAGTCAACTCCTTATTACTTAGGGGATTCAACACTTTGTATGGTCTATTGTTGATTATAACTGGAATAGTACTAGTATTACATTTTACCCTGCAGAAAACATTTTCAGATTCATTCACTTGTAAAGTGCCATTAGGATCAATACCTGGGGGGCATGAATCTGTGATATTTTCAACAGAATGTCAATACTTAACTTTCAGTGTGGTCGTTATGTTGTCAGATAGCAGCCTGGCTCCATGTCGGTTTGGGTGGAGACCATCATGTTTCAGCAGGCTGGGCCTCTCCCAGAACAAGTTGAAGTTGTCGACATAGGGAATGCCCAGGGAAGCGCAGTGGGGTTTCAGCCAGGTGTGGAGCCCGAACAGTCTGGACCATCTTTCAGCACCCTTTCTGTAGGTAGGTAGAGGCCCAGAAATGACGATCCGTTTTCCTGTGCCCATCAGGGTGGTGATGAGAGTGGTGAAGTCTTTTCGAAGTGCTGTCGACCGTCTCTCTCTGATGTCGTTTGTGCCCACATGCACAATGATGTTGTCGACCTTAGCGTGGCAGGCGAGGATGCTGGGAAGTTTGTGCTGGATGTCACGGACCTTGGCACCAGGGAAGCAGTAGACCTTGGACGGACCGCTAGGTGTAGGGGGAATGTAGAGGTCCCTGACCATGGAGCTTCCGATGACCAGCGTGGAAGTTGTTGGGTCTGAAGGGGGGGCGCGCCGACTGTGTGGATGGGCCAGGATGAGCGCCGTGGGGACGTGGCAGAGAAGGGTTTCCGCAGAGCAGAGGGAACTCCTCATCGTTCATCAGAATGGTGTAGCGATTTTCTAGTCGTATAGGTTGGGCTGGGCCTGAGCGTTGTCCTGACCGCCTGCTGTGGTGCTTGCTTATACGCCATGGCTCAGGCTGGTGTGGAGTGGAGCTGGTCAGCAGAGCTGACTTGGTTCTCGGCAGAAGCCGAGGAGAGACGACAGGGACAGAGGTTGTATTAGTGCGTGGTGGGGTGAGAGTAGTGCAGGGCAGAGTGGAATCAAAACATCCGACATTAGTGTGTGTGTGAGGGGAACTTCCAATGATAATGGTGTCAAGGAACTGTTCATTCACCTTGATCTGGTGGAGAGTCGCTATTCTGGCTTCAAGTTCCACTATCTTCTGGCTGAACAGGAGGCACGAGTCGCAGCCAGGTGTACAGCTGAGGGGGGGCATCGTGTAGCTTGCTAGTTTAGCTAGTAGCAACGTTGACAGAGGCCCTCTCCAAAACCGATCCCTCTTCTTCTTCACTTGCAGTTCACAAGTCAACACTTGCGGATGCTCCTGCTTGTGTTAGCAAGCTGTGGATACTCCGTTACTACTGCCAAAATATAGAAAAGAATTCCAAGGAGGCAAACATCCTAAGGGGTCCACGTCACCTCCCCGCTAGCAGACAGGCTAACTAGCCGTTAGCACAACAAATAGCTAGACGTTGGTTAACGGAGCGGAGGAGAGTTTTACAAACAACGGAGAAACTGCGGCCAGACAGGTCCGGTTAATATACAGCTAGACGATGCAAAGAGTGACTGTATTTCACTGTAGAGGACTTAACTTGCAGGACGTTAAGCGTTAAGCAGTCTGCAGCTGCCGTTGTCTACAACAGGAAACAGGAAGTCAACCGGAAGTCATACGTACCTGAAGGTAAGGATGCACTACACCCGGGCTGCGCTGTTTACGCTGTATTGTTGTATTTATTATAACTTTGTAGCAGTTGTGTAACTGCTGTAAATCATCTTATGCTTTGTGTGTGGGCTTAATGGAATCCTGAGACTCTAAGCTTTAAATTGGTGTGTCGCATGGCTGTATATTTTGAAGATTTAATGCTTTAAAGTTATAAAAACGTTTATAAATGGAGATTACAGCGACGCCACAGCCGCAAGCTGTGCCGTAGACGGCACAGTGACACTTAAGAAGCTAAACAGGCGCTGTTTTAATTTGTTTTAATTAATCAGCAAAATATTGATATGGGAAACCTACTCTAACGTGTGTCCGATTGGCATGAAAACTGGCATATAGACCCGGAGGACCCTCGTGACAAAAAGTTATCAAAAGAATTTTAATAGCTAAAACAATGCGCAAGTTACAGAGGACCAACTTCCTGTTGGTGGGTGTCGAAACAGGAACGGTTGTATCTTGCACACGACTATTCCGATGGACACAAAACTTAAGACAGTTGTTCCTCATGTGCCAATGAGGCTTTGTGCCAAATATGGCGTCAATCGCCACTTTAGATGGCGCTGTTTTCATTTTTTTAATTAATTAGCAAATTCGCTGTGAGCGAAACCTACTTTTTTTTAACTCCTCCTAGAGCGTGAGTCCCATCTGCACAGAAATGTAGACGTAGACTCGGTGGACCCTCATGACAAAAAGTTATCAAAAGAATTTTGATAACTAACACAATGCGCAAGTTACAGAGGACCTACTTCCTGTAGGGGGCTGTCGAAACAGGAAGTTGCGTATCTTATCAAGATTTATTCCGATTGCCACCAAACATGACAGTTGTTCCGCATAGGGGCTTGAGCATCCATGCCAAATTTAGAGTGAATCGGCCTTTAGATGGCGCTGTTAGAATTTTTTTTATTAATTAGCCACATCGCGATATATGGGAAACATACTTTGTCTAACTCCTCCTGGGCCGTGAGTCCAATCTGCATGAAAACTTGGATATATACTCGGTGGACCCTTGTGACTAAAAGTTATCAAAAGAATTTTGATAGCTAAAACAATGCGCAAGTTATGGAGGAACAACTTCCTGTAGGTGGCTGTTAAAACATGAACGGTTGTATCTTGGCAAAAGTTATTCCGATTTACATGAAACTTAGAATGTGGGGTCTACACGTGATGTTGCGTCTGCCAGTACCCCCGACTGCAAGAAGGCGAGGGCCCGTTCATCGCTGCTTGCAGCTTTAATTAGGGCCCGAGCACGAAAGTGCAAGGCCCCAACGGTGCCTTGCACTGAAAATGCGAAGGAACCTATTGTTTTTCGTCAGATTATTAGGGCCCGAGCAGTGAAACTGCAAGGACCCTATTGTTTTTGGTCAGATTATTATTATTTTTATCAATTCCTCGTCGCATTTTTGAGGGGGTTAGAATGCACAAAAACTTGCACACATGTCACAACTGGTGAAGATTGCAAAGATTCAAAATATAACTCATATCCACCACTAGGTGGCGCTATTGCAGAAAAAACGCTTTTGGCCCTATAACTCCCAAACCGTACATCGCACATTCAAAAACCATATAATTTGATGTTCCCTGGATCCATCTGAATCTCCTGATATAGGCCACGCTCATTTCCGCCTAGACTTTTATGCGTGAAAAATCGCGATTTATCGAAAACCTACTTTGCCGAACTCCTCCTAGACCGTGCGACCGATCTGCACAAACAAATTTGTGTAGCTAAGTATGAAAACTAGGGCTGTCAAAATAACGCGTTAATTTCGATTAATTAATCTGAGAAAAAATAACGCGTTAAAAAAAAATAACGCTGATTAATCCATTCCATATTGACGTTTGACCCGGAGCCAGCACGAGAATGCGCTGCCTGGATCATTAACTGGAACATTTACTTGTAAAAATCTTCTTCTTGCCAACCCTGGCTACCGAAATCTGGTGCCACTGATATGTCTGCACTTCTCTCTGATGCTCTGAAGACGATACAGGCAACACAAACACCGCTGCACGGGACGCTAGTTAACACTATACTCGACAGCAGCTAACGTTAGCCTACCGCTAGCTAGTTAACACTATACTCAACAGCAGCTAACGTTAGCCTACCGCTAGCTAGTAGCTGGATTAAACACGGTTACAATGCTGACAGCTAACGCTGAACGGTGTAAAGTGTGACTGTGTTTTACTGTAGAGGACTGTGACTCAACAGCGGGATGTAACAATCTGCAGCTGCCGAGCTGCCGTCAGAAAAACAACACATTTTACAAAAATTGGCCACTAGGGGGCGCTACAAGTACATAAAGTTTATATCTCATGAACGGCTCATCCGATTTTTACAAAATTTGATGGGTACCATCTAGGGCCACTCCTGAGGCCAACCCCACAGTGGGATACTGATTGATCAAAGTGGGCGTGGCCTATGGGACCCACATTTGGATTCACCACTTACACTAATGTGAACAACTTTAAATTTACAGGGTAGATGTACAATGGGTCTTGGACCTCACCTACCAAAAAATACACTAGGTGGTGCTATAATGACGTAAAACGTGTTTTTGCCTATAACTCCCACATTACACATCACACATTAGAAAGCCTTACATCCAAGTGTTCTTTGAATTAAGCTGAATCACATGATATAGGCCGTGCCCATTTCTGCTAAGAAGTTTTTTTTCGCAATATCGCGCAATGGGCAAAACCAACTTTTTTGAACTTGTTCTAGGCCATGTGACCAATCTGCACAAAACCTGGTAAATAGCATGTCCAGATGGACCTGACCAAAAGTTATCAAAAGAATATTGCTACGTTAAAGTACGCGCATTTGACGACCACACATTTTCGTAGCTAGCTACCACACACATATCATATCTCGGCCAAATTAAATGTTATCAGCAAAGAACTTGAGATCATTGTTCAACATCCCACTACAATGCTCTGTACCAAATCTTCCAAAGATCGTTCATTAGGAGGGCGCTATAATCAACGTTTATTTGTTTTGGCCAATAACTCAATGCATTTAAATGGGAAATTTGCGATTGCAATATCTCTGCCAGAGTAAAGGCTATCAACACGAAACTTGTGATGCTTGTTCGGCATGCCGCTCTGAGGCTCTCTACCAAATTTGGTAAAGATCGGCCAATAGGGGGTGCTATAGTCAACGTAGACCAGTTTGGGCCATTTTACCCCTTCTGAGGTCAAGCATTAACGACGCCAAACGTCACTTCTGATTCATAACTTAATAACTTTATAATTATAACTAGTAGAAACACAGTCTTTTGGAGCTAAAAGCGAACAGTCACCGCGTTCTGCTGATGTCTTTGTTGTCTTCCTAGCCCTTACAGAAGGTTTTGTATCCAGCCTAGAAGTCCAGAGTTTTTTGGGGTCTTTGTGCCATTAACCCATACTGTTACATCCAAGATTGATACACTGTGTGTAAGAAATGTAAATAGTTTGTCCTTTATATGAGTTATAATGTTCAATATGTTTATTTTTGCACTGGATGACTCCAAATATATAGAACTGTTTTAGACAACACAAATGTTTGTGTGGCATTGCTGCGTGTGATATCAATATATATCTGTGAGATTCATGTTCCGTTCTATTTATTTATTTGTCTTTATGGTCCTACAACCTTTTTTAACATTCAAGTTACCTCACTGCAGCTCAAATATTCTAATAGCCCAGTTTTCCCTGAAAAAAAAATGATGTTCATAGATTGACTGTGGACAATAGGGTTTGATGTTTTTTATAGAAAATAAAACCAGATGGACCAGAGGTTGTCAAAAATCCTTTAGGGCTCTGGGATATTTGCAATGGCAGACCTTGCGGCTCACACCTCTTAATATTTCCTGACGTTTGCCTCCCCACTGTCCCCACTGTTCGCACGCTCCCCAGGTCGTCGGGGCGATTGGCGCCTGGCGCCGGGAGGCTTGGACCCCATCATAACTGCTTGCAGTTCTAGTTAGGGCCAGAGCACGAAAGTGCGAAGGAACCTATTGTTTGTCTAAAAGTATTCCAATTTACATGAAACTTAGAATGTGTGGTCTACATGTGATAATGCGTCCGCTGGTAACCCGAGGGGCAAGGGGCGAGGGCCCGTCATCGCTGCTTGCAGCTTTAATTAGGGCCCGAGCGCCGACAGCGGCGAAGGCCCTATTGAAACTGAAGGAATTATTATTATTATTCTTTTCCCGGCAAATGAATTGGCTTTTTGAGGGGCTTAACATATTCAAAAACTCACCAAATTTGGCGGTCGCATCAAGTCTGGTGAAAATTTACGTATTTTAAAATGGCTCGCTAGCGCCCCCTACAAAGTTAAAAAAATTGAGCCCCTGCAGTGCGTTTAACGTAGACTCACGAAACTTGGTACACATATGTATCATGTCAAGATGTACAAAAAACGTCATTGAAGCCATACCCTAAGCCCAACAGGAAGTCCGCCATTTTGATTTCAAAGTTCGAAATTAGTGCGATTTTGGCCATTTCCACATGTCGTACTTTAACGAACTCCTCCTAGAGATTTCATCCGATCAACTTCAAATTCGGTCTGTGCCATCTTAAGACATTAAAGATGAAAAGTTGTTAAAAGAAAAACTTTTCGTCATAGGGCGTGGCTGTGGCGGGGCGGCCATTTTGTGCGTTTCGCCGCCGAAACAGGAAGTGGGTGTAACTCGAGTGTACATTGTCCAATTGGCTCGAAACTTTTCAGGATTCATAAGAGTCCAACCCTGAGGACAAAGGCCGATATTTACTTAAAGTCATAGCGCCCCCTAGTGGCAACAGGAAGTAGGCCTAAAAGTCAAGGTGCTATACTTTAACGAACTCCTCGTAGACATTTCATCCGATGTACTTCAAAATTGGTCTCTATCATCCCAACACCTTAAAGATGAAAAGTTATTAAAAGAAAAACTTTTCGTCTGACGGTGTGGGCGTGGCGTGGCGGCCATTTTGAGTGTTGAGCGATGAACAAATAAATTGTTGTAACTTGAGTGTACGTTGTCGTATCTGCCCGAAAATTCTCAAGATTGACAAGGGTCCAGGCCTGAGGACACCTACAGGCCATATTTGACTTTTGGTCATAGCGCCCCCCGCTGGCAACAGGAAATGCGCCTTATATGACAAACATCATCCGATTTACATGAAACTTAGAATGTGTGGTCTACATGTGATAATGAGCCGGCCCCTATAATGTAACCACGCCCACTTACTCAGGCCACGCCCCCTTTCATAACATTTGTACCGTTTAAGGTAGAGTCTTGTGTGAGGTGTCATTGAACTCAGCAGAGAGTTGCTTCTTCATTGATGATGATTTGGTCCGCCCCCTATGCTTAAGCCACGCCCCCTTTCATGAATGCTGATCCATCTAAGGTAGGGTCTTGTGTGAGGTGTCATTGAACTCAGCAGAGAGTTTCTTCTTCATTGGTGATGTTTGGCCCGCCCCCTATGCTTAAGCCACACCCCCTTTCATAACATTTGAACGATTTAAGGTTGACCATTGTGTGAGTATCAATGAAATCAGCAGAGAGTTCCTTCTTCATTGGTGATGGTTTGGCCCGCCCCCTATGCTTAAGCCACGCCCCCTTTCATAACATTTGAACGATTTAAGGTTGACCATTGTGTGAGGTATCAGTGAACTCAGCAGAGAGTTGCTTCTTCATTGGTGATGGTTAGGCCCGCCCCCTATGTTTAAGCCACGCCCCCTTTCATAAATGCTGACCCATCTAAGGTAGAGTCTTGTGTGAGGTATCATTGAACTCAGCAGGGAGGTCCCTTTTCATTGGTGACGATTTGCGGTGTCTGAGTGCCGCGCAAATGACGGTCGCAAGGAGCGGCGACCGACGGTAGCCCGTCCATTGCTGCTTGCAGCTTTAATTTAAGTTTGTATCTAGTCTAAATTGTCCTTAAATGAAATTCAGTCACTGTCAGGATTTGTTTCCAGCAACCCATCATCAAAGAGTAAAAGTAATTTCTCTCACAATGTAGAGGGATTTCCTAATTCATAAGGGACACATGTAACATGTTTTAAACTTCCTGTGAATAAAATACATATACTGTATGTATTTTATACTTTGTGTTAACACCTTATTTTGAAAAGCGGACGTAGTCCCATGCGTGTCCTGGGCCGTTTCAATGCATTTACGGTAAAGGTCAGAATACAGAGGCACTCCAATTTTAGCGGCGGTATTTGGACATGGGACATGAGAGTGATGGCTAACTTGATGCAGAAACATCACACGCTGCCTCTGGACCACCCGAGAAGCTCAGAGGACAGGATAAGACCTAGGTTGGCTGATCGCCGTCTCTTGCATCTCTGTGGTCAAACCCCTCACCACCAGAGACAGACACAAGTGGAGCGGAGCCAAGTCTCAGCAAGTAGAGCGCATGTAGTGCGCAGCAATATTTGTAAACTTATTTAAATGAAATTATTGGTTTACTTTTTACTTTACTGGCTGCTTGTATTTCCTGGCCCCGCGTAACGTTTTACCTTTAATGTTCTTATGAGAAGAATATTTTGGCTATGAGACTGTGGCGAACACGTGACACGTGAGCTGATGTAGCATCAGAGGTGAACCCACCTGCTGTCTGACGGGGGCACCGGCAGGGCCTCAGGGGGAGGGATGTGGATTTCCAGGACCGGTGGTTTTGGACAGACGGTCAACTTATCACACAACAGCTCCGAGTCGGAATCCGGGGTGAGGAGGCGAGGAATGTCAGACTCAGATGAGTCACAAAGATACTGGGGGGAAGACCGGGGTGAGGAGGAGGAGAGAACAGAGATCGAAATGAGACTGAAACTGAATATATCAACTTTAGTGAGATTAAATTCTGACGTGCAAATTCTTCGTTGACTTATAATCAACGGGGTGGATACTCTGCTGCTATATCAAGTGGCTAGCTATACAGTACGTTCTTTCACTAACACCAAGCAACACAGCCTTCCTGTGCTGCATTTAAAAAGGTAACTACTGTTGTTTTTCAACACGGAGCCAAAGCTGTGGCTTCATACCTGGAAGTGTGGCGGCAGCTGGTTGGAGGGGTAAAACGTCGCCTTAACAGTCTTGAAGAACCAAAAGGAGCTGACTGGCACCAACAAGAAGCAGATCACCAGAAAGAGCAGGAAGTAGCCAAAGATCTGCCACCACGGAATGGCACCTGTTGAAATGTGACACGTACATAGATCACATCAAATTTGAGTAGAGTTGCATGTTGCTTCTGTTATCACCTACATACATTGAATGTGTAGCTTCTGTTATACTCCTTTCCCACTGGCCAAAAACCCACTTACAGTACACCCACTAACATCTGGCTTCTGTCTGCAGTGCCAAAGGCTACAATCAGCATTTACTCCCAGGACAAATGACTCTGCAGTAGGCACGGGTATTTATCGACAGTGATGGATACAGGACACCCAGTGTGGACACCGTCTTCTTAAATCTTAGCGATGTTAATCCAATACACTTTTTGTCAAATTCCGCGAATATCTCCTCATGTTCACGCTCTCTACTTTCTGTGTGCGCTGAGACTGTGGCAGAGACAGCCCTGGCTGTGTAAATGGAAAACAAAGAGAAATGTCACTTCTATGTCAAGATGAAACTCGGCAATCAAAACGCAACAATCCTTTTTCAAAATGGCATTTTTGAATTACTCTTTAAAAGCAGCAACAACACACTGATGTACTTTATACAAATCACTGCTCTCTTTAGTACTTTGTATACCTATTTTCCCATACAGGCTTCTGTGATATTGTTCCAGTACAGAACATCTACTTACATGTTAATGAACGCAGGTTTTTACAACAAAAAACACAAAGAAAAGTAGATTTACAGTACAGTAATCAATACAATGTTACTGTAAACAAAACAAAAAAATGTTTTGTAAAGGATGTGGTGGCTGGTTTCTGGATCCTGCCTTCTGTTAGGGTCTGGCCTCCTACTCTTCTCTCTTCCTCTCGCTCTGACTGCCTCCATGTTTGCAAAGTTCTCACAAAAGAGGTGAGCTCACCTGAGGTCTATTTGTAGTGCTGAGGCTCAGACTGACTGGTGTTCAAGAACTATCTAGTGTTGCCAATTTCAGACAGTGTTTTGCATTTTGAAGAGAAGTGTTTTCACGAGGATTGCAAGAGTTTTCATTCTCGAACAAAGTGTCTAATGTAAGAAACAGTGTTTCGTGTTTTGCAAGAAGTGTGTTGCAGAAGTGCAAACAAAGTGCAAAGCAGAAAACATGTTGGTGCCTTTGTTTAAGGCATGGTTACAAAAGTTTAGGTTTGTGATGCTTTTGTCTAAGCATTCGCTTTTAGTGTGTACGCAATCGGCAAAAACTGTAAATGTCAGCGCTCAGCTTTAATCGGCGTTGTTAGTTTTTAACATCGCCGATCAGAGACATTTCATCAGAGACAAATCCAGAAATCAGACAGCTGCTGCTGATTCGGAATGCTGCTGCTCGAGTCCTCACTAAGACCAAGAAAGTGGATCACATCACTCCAGTTCTGAAGTCTCTACACTGGCTTCCTGTCCCTCAGAGATGAGAGTTTAAAAATTCTACTGTTGGTTTATAAAGCACTGAATGGTTTATTTCTGATCTGCTGCTACACTATGAACCACCCAGACCTGTCAGGTTGGTCAGGTCTGCTTTCTGTCCCCAGAGTCAGAACTAAACATAGAGAAGCAGCGTTTAGTTTCTATGCACCATATACTGTATTTGGACCAAACTCCCAGAAAACTGCAGGTCCGCTGCAACTCTGAGTTCTTTCAAATCACTGAAGACTTTTCTTTTTGATGCTGCCTTTTTTTCAGATAAAGTTTTGGGCATTTTAGGCCTTCATTTTTATAGGACAGCTGAAGACATGAAAGGGGAGAGAGAGGGGGGATGACATGCAGCAAAGGGCCGCGGCGTCAAGGAGTTCATTGTTGTTCATTTGTTCATTTCTTACAGCACTGTAACTTGTATTCTTGTATTTCATACGGGTCTTATTTTATTTGGTAGTTTTTATATTCTTAAATAATAATATTAATATTAACTGCTCTTTTTTGTTTTATATAAATCACTTTGACTTGCCTTGCTGCTGAAATGATATACAAATAAAGCTGACTTGCCTTGCTTTCATAATATATTCCCAGACTGGCAACAGGCAGATTCTTTTAGGCATTATTGTTTGTGATTAAAAAAGTGTTACCTTCGGTCTGCATGCAGTGGGGTGAGGTGAAGCTGCTCTTCTTGTTGAAGAAGTCGTAGCGTGACTGGACGCTCACACAGTACCAGGTCCAGGCCTTCAGGTCCGACAGAGTCACCACGGTGGCCTTGCTAGCCAACGTCTGGGGTTCTAAGGCCTGAAGGAGAGGTGAGACCTTTAGGAAGGCTACTTCATTTCATTTATTCATGAGCCAGCACACTACAGTTAAACCCAAAGTTTGAAAAGAAATCTTTCAGCACAGATGTCATTCAACCACATCATTATTACATATTTTTCATTAATATTTCATTAGGATTAACTAACTGATGAATGATGATCATTTCTACCCCAGTATTAAATTATTTTTTTAATGTTCATTGTAGTAAATCGCCCACTTCTATGCATGTCTGTTTACCCCTGAACACTATATTGAAAAGGCTATAATAACAGTCAGATCAGATCAGAGTCACTTCATAGCTGTCGTGCATTAGTGTGACCACAAATGTCTGGGCGGACAGATTTTTATGATAAATGTTTTATTATTTTTATATTTTTGAACATAGAACATACAGAACAAACAACTACAATCAAACAAGAACCAAAACCCTCTCCCACCCTCTGCGGTCTCGAGGAAAACAAAACAAACCAATATACAAGAAAACAAAAATCACACCTTGCCTAGTCGCTCTCCTCTAATTGTTGTGGTGTTGAGGTCATTAGGACTGATACTTGTCCTGGACAACTCGGTGTAGCGATGCGTGAATGGTGATGCCCAAATATGTAATTTTGCTTTGGGTTGGTATTGTATCACTAATAGCTGATGTCACCTGTCCATTGTTCAACAGAAGAAGATTAGATAGCCGGAGATTGAGCCAAATTCGTTAAAGATCCTCAAGTAAGAGAGTACAGCAAAATATCATCTGCAAATAACGATATTGAGTTGTTATTGATATAAACTCCGCCAGCTTGGCTCTAAACTCTGTATAAAAAGCTGTGTTTTGGAGAAGGGAATTGTTAAATTGCCATCTCCTAGATCTTTCTCCTAACATATCACAATTGAATATGTTTATCAGTGCATTGTGATCAGACAGAATTGTTGGTTCTATTGCTATCGTGTGGAACAATGCCTTAAGCTCACTGGAGCACAACATATAATTAGAGATGTTCCGATAACAGTATCGGTATCGGCAGTGCTTAATTTGTAAAGTGGGAGGTCCCGGAGCGCAGAGGGGGGGTGGATCCGGCGACTCAAAACGGGGGTTGGAGGTAACGGAACCAAAAAAAAAATGACACCTGTCTACGTAGCTTCTCTGACTCTGACTAAAAAAGCCTAAACAACTCTGTGTGTACATCAGGGCAATGTTTATTTTTATTTCAGAACGTGCACTGCATCGGTGCGAAATGTAAAAAAAATTTAAAATACACTACAATGATCTTTTTCACAGCAATTATCCATCGGACTATTAAATTAACCAAAAAACCCACCGTGGTCTCCACATTCTTGATCGGCAGAAACAATTTTTGCTTGTTTGGGATCCGACTGGCCAGCGTATTTGAAAAAGTTAAGCAAACTTTGTTGTCTTTTTGACATTTTTCCCCTGAGTGAAATGAGGCTATAACAGCAATCTCAACCAGCACAACCGCCTGTGTCACTTGGAGTGCAGCGCGGCGCTGTTGAAGTGCCGATCCCCTCCCTCCGTCCCTCTCCCCCCTCTGTCTTACCCTGAAAATTCACCTCAAAATGCATTGAAAATGCAAACACAAGACTTTTGTGGAACTCCAATGGGGAATCAAGACTAACAAGACAGATAACAACATTGAACACTACACAAACAGTAGTGTATTTTTTTCATTTAGGCGATTAATTTTTCATAGTGACACAGGAGGTGTCGGATCCAATAAAAAAGGTTCCGGATCCAACATCGGAGGTGCCGGAACATGTTCCGGCTCAAATTAAGCCCTGGGTATCGGCTCCGATGCTGCCTAAAACGCTGGTATCGGGAAGTACTGGAATTTATGCACCGATCCGATACCACGTAATAAAGCCCTAAATAAAATCTACGTTAAAGTAGTTTATTTATGTTCTTTTTCCGTTATAACTGACTGTCAAACTGCAGAATAAAACAAAGTTCTGGGGCATTCATTGTTTGTGTTTGTTCATGTTTCACAAAGAGTTTAACCTGACCCAGACCGACAACAAAGATATAAATAATATCACATCCATACAGAGATAGTAGTATACAGTTGTTAAAACATAATAACATATATGAAACACTGGTATCGGATCGGTACTAGGTATCAGCCGATACGCAAGTTCAGGTATCAGAATCGGTATCGGGAAGCAAAAAATGGTATCGGACCATCTCTACATATAAACAATGCAAGAGTGGGTGAGGTGACGTGTGGAAAAGAAAGTGTAATCCTTGCTAGTAGGATTGTGCATCCTCCATATATCTGTAAGATGGTGGGATTCCACAACTGCTTTAAACATGTCTGATATGTGTTTTTGGGCTTTCGTGTGATTGACCCCTGATCTATCCTGATTTAAATCTAGTACTGCATTCATGTCTCCCCCTATAATTAGTGAATATTCATTGAGAGAGAGCAATTCATTGGTTAGGCTTGGGAAGAAACTTTCATCACATGTAGCCGGTGCATATACCGAGACAAAGGCTATTTTCCTACTCCTTATCGTGGTACATACAGTTGTGTTCAAAAGTGTTTAAAAAAGTGAATAATGCTCAAAATCCTTAGAATAGCTTTTAATTCCATAATATCAATGCATTGGGAACACTGCACATTCAATTCCAAATCAAAACATGACCAAAATTGATCAAGTTTGTGTTCTACCTTTACAGAAAGTGAAGAAAAAGGAATATTAGGCTGTTCAAAAAGGTATTCCAGCCCAGGAAGATTGAACTACATTCCACAATTCCTCCTCATTACTGGGTTTTGCCTCAGAAACAGCATTTTTGATGTCACCCCACACGTTTTCTATGGGATTGAGGTCCCGGGGATTGGGCTGGCCACTCCATAACATCAATCTGGTTCATCTGGAACCAAGACTTTGCTCGCTTACTGGTGTGTTTTGGGTCACTGTCTTGTTGAAAGACCCATTTCAAAGGCATTTCCTCTTCAGCATAAGGCAACATGACCTCTTTAAGTATTTTGATGTATTGAAACTGATCCATGATCCCTGGTATGCGATAAATAGGCCCAACACCACAGTATGAGAAACATCCCCATACCATGATTTTTGCACCACCATGCTTTACTGTCTTCACAGTGTACTGTGGCTTGAATTCAGTTCATGGGTGTCGTCGTACAAACTGTCTGCGGCCCCTAGACCCAAAAAGAACAATTTTGCTCTCAACAGTCCACTGAATGTTGCCCCATTTCTCCTTTGGCCAGTCAATGTGTCCTTTGGCAAATTTCAACCTATTCAGTACATGTCTTTTTTTCAGCAATGGGACTTTGTGGGGGCTTCTAGCTGATAGCTTAGCTTCACATAGCCTTCTTCTGATCGTAACAGTACTCACAGGTAACTTTAAGTCTTTGATTTTCCTGGAGCTGATCATTGGTTGACCGTTTGCCATTTTGGCTATTCTTTGATCCATTCGAATGGTAGTTGACCGTTTTTTCCCACGTCGTTCAGGCTTTGGATGCCATTTCAAGGCATTTGAAATCATTTTGGCTGAGCAGCCTATACTTTTCTGCACTTCTTTATATCTTTTCCCCTCTCCAATCAACTTTTTAATCAAAGTCCGCTGTTCCTCAGAGCAATGTTTGGAACGACCCATTTTGCTGAGTATTTCAGTGTGAAATGCACTATAACCAGCATGCACAACATTTGCTTCCTTCCCTCCTTAAATATGGGCCATAATTGACTGTTTCTTCACAGAATCAATCACCTCACTAATTGAACACTGCTATTATTTTGAACACAACTGTATATAAGATATCCTGCCTGAAGAGTCTTTACTGCTTTTGTCTACGGTAAGTGCGCATTTCCGCGACAGCAACACGATGGAGCCCTTGGTTTTGGTGTCGTCACTAGATGAGGCAGCAACCTTAAAGTATTTATTTTGTAGACGATTTACATCTCTTTTACGTAAATGTGAATCTTGTATAAGCGCCACGTCTATGTTTTTCCTTCTTAAATAGTCCAGGAATTTAGCTTGTTTGATCGGCCCATTTAGCCCCCTGATGTTAACTGAAAGGACTGAAAGCTCAGCCATCTTCAAAATGTACACGCATACGTGTCTCGAGTACCCTACCGGATTTTGCTGACAAATCTGTAGCAAAGGGTGAACTGTTAGCTCTGAGCAAGGTGTGACAAAAACATAAAGTTAAATAAATCCCCTAACCCTCTGAGACCGCAGACCCCCTCCTCTATTTGTAAGATGCTCGACCACATCAAACGCAGTTTGCGCAAAACTCCAGCTCAAAACTCCACCTGTCTTAAATCACAGGTTGATTGAAACAGGTCTAGTGAATTCTTATGTTAAACATGAACAATATTATAAACACCTTCAAACTATTTCTGGACTAAGCTGTGTGAAAAACAGACCAATCTAGTTGGAACAATAAGCAGACAAGGAGCTGAACAGACGTATCCCTCATGTTCTTTCAGTCTAGCTTAAAGGACAATTCCGGTGCAAAACGAACCTAGGGGTCAATAACAGATGTGTACCCACTCTGTCATTCTCTGGGACATGTTTTCATGCTAATTGATTGTGTTTGTAGCTTGAACGAAGCTAGCGCGGACCGCTGATTAGCTTACAACGCTAGTATTCAGGGCACAGGGAAATAAAAAACAAATCGCTATTTATACCACTAAAAAGGCTCAATATATCACCACACTTCAATGGTAGCATAGTGAGGGTCCCTGCATGTTAACCGAAGCATTGAGAACTTTGTAAGTGTACCGAAGAGCTGCGGGAGCTCCGTGAAAGGGCTACGAGAGAGAGAGCTATGCCGCAACACAGCCTCATACTTTGTGAAACTGGTGGTGTACCTGCGGACATTGTGAAGCTATGGTCACCGAACAGGAGTGTCTGTGTTGCACGGAGTGGGACCTGTCACAACACCCAAGAGACACAGTGTTTTGTACAGTCTGAAGATTCCCCCTCTCTGATGAACAGGGAAACTTTTTTCAATGTCCCGAAAATAAATTGGAGAAGGCGACCCAGACCGGAGGGACCAGATGGACAGTTATCCACTGAGTAAGTAAACTAGACAAGTTATGTTTTACATCGGTGTGATTATTTCAGATATATTGTGCAAATTGCTTTTGATTTTAGTTGGCATCGCCAGCTGTAAGTCATGACTGGTTTACAAACAGCTGGGCGGAAATCCTGGAACCAGAAAAGAACTCACGTACTCTCTCATGTGAGATTCACCTGCCTTGTAGCACAGACAGGAATCACTTCTGCCAGGCATATAGGGCACAAGTAAAAACCAATAAAGCAACACGCCGCTGAACATACGGAAGAGAAACACAGGAAGCAGGTGCTCTGTTAACAGGGCTGATTGTGAGCGTATGACCTGATTATGTGGCTGCTGCAGTCTCAGGGGTTTCAGCAGCTCTCTTTAGGGACTGAAGAGAAATTAGGAAGTGTCAACAGGAGAAACTGTTGGGTATTTTCCTGTTATAATATGTCTGTGTGGATCTTTCCACACTGTAGTTACTGAACAAAGAATCTGTATCTGAGAGTTATCACATAACATAAAGGCTACAGGGGAATTGATGTAAATGATGTAAACGTCTGTGGAAATGCTGATGTATATTCTTCATGTAGTAGAAAAGGCCACTTTCAGACTGCAGGGGAAAAAGGAAGTCCTAAGTCAGATACAGGTCTGATTTTTCAGAGCCTTACAGCCAAGTTTAAAGAAGCTAAAGACTCAAACCACAACAAAGCTGTCGTGGATGGGATCACCTGCCTGTTTGACTGCGAGTCTGACCCCGTTTTGGGTGATAATGCCCAGTTGTCAGCCGTTAGAGCTGCTTGCTTCCACTGCACATCAACGCTGACTTCAGTGGCCTGCATGTTTACTTCAGTATGACCGCGTGCTGCGTGTGATGTCTTTGTTATTGTTCATTTCTGCATGTGTGTTCAGGACTCTATTGGCCACATATAAAAAATAATGTGAACTAGGGATAGACCGATTATCGGGCCGTTTTTTTGGCAGTTTGCAGATTATCTGTAGCGGCATTTTATTTGCCTGATAACCAATGAAGTTAATGAATTAAAAAGTGTTGTACTTTGGCTCGGCTACAGCTCTGTGTCTGTCCCTCTGCTTCAGTTTGACTCATCACTGAGTCTGACTTACTGTAATGTCCCGCCCACAACACTATCTGACTATCTCTTACTGGGGATTATGTTGAAACTTTCTCATTTATTAAATGATTGCTTAGAGCATTTAAACAAAGTTTTAAGTTGGAGTTTGCAACATTTCAAAATCTGAATTTTGACTTAAAGATTTTAATTTTCACTGTAAATGCATAATGTGTTCCAAATACCATCTTACCATCATATCAGTTTCATTAACTACTTATAATCATTATCAGTACGTCTCTTTTAAAAACCAGTATCGGTCGATCCCTAATGTCAACAGCTAAACAAAAAAAACTGGATCTGAGCAATGAATCCAAAATGAGCACTAAGGCTTTCAGTGTGAACGCAGTCAAAGTTAGTTCAAAAGAATATAGTAGGCATGGGCCTGGTGTTTGTCAGAGGGATGAGAGTTGGGTTTCCTACCTGTGGGTCTACGGAGCGTTCCCAGTAGAGGATGTGGTAGTTCAGGTCTGGGATATGGTCCTTCATGGAGCTGTTGGTGCTGGTCAGAGGGTCAGAGATGATAATGTCCAGGCCACTTCCAGCAGGAGAAAGATCCACTCTGGATGGAGGACCCACAGCAGCTAGCAGGAGAGAGGAATGGATAGAGGAGAGGTCGTTGGGGCCTTTGATTTTTGAAAGCTTCAATCGCACAAACCTCGTATTCAATAATATAATAAAAAAACAAGTTTTAAATTAAGCTTACTCGTATATTTAACTACAGGAATCTTGTTTCACAATATCATCACATACTAAGTATAGAAATGAAACTGATATTTCATTATTAGTTGATTCACGAAATTTTTTTTGATAATCAATCGATAGTCTTAGTCTTTTACAAGCAAAAATGACAACCTTTCTATTCTCTCTCTCTCTCTCTGTTGTTGAAAACAGCTGAATGAGCATTTTAGAGATAGGCCTTTTTCTATTTATTATAGGCTGTTTATTTAATATACATTTTCATTTACATGTGTTGCAGCTGTGTATTTTAAAACAGGAAAGGAAACCTTGTCTTTGCATTTTATTTTGATCACAATCTGTTTAAATTAAAGTGCATGTGATATCTCATACAGTATGTGATCTACTTACAACTGCACATTTAGCCTACTTTTTAGAAACTACCAAGTTATATATTGTGTATCGCCATTCAGCAGAAAAATACAGAGATATCCTTTTTGGTCCATATCGCCCTGTCCTACCACAGGACCAAACTAAATACTTGATGATGATGCTTAAAACATTTAATGTGATTACAGCAGGGACATCAGTGAAGCAGTTTGCATTGATCTATAAATGATTGTGTGGTTCTTCCAGTATGTGTTATTAGTAATAAACCCTCTCCTTCACCATCTGAAGGCAGCAGGACAAATATATCGTGAAATCTGCAGCCTCTGATTGGAGAAGTGCTGCTGCAGTAGAGCTGAACATCTCTGCCGGGTTCGGTCTTAACTTCTATCATTTCACACAGGCTTGGGCTTGCGCTCCGTGTTGCGCGGTAAATGAGCGGTCAGGTGATGCGTTTCGATTAGCGTGAAAATGGATGCTGAGGAGGTGAAACGGAGGATGGCCTCTGGAGGACCTATTTTATTTCTTTGTTCCAACTTCCGAGTGGCCTATAGCCTCCGTTAGTCATGAATAAATGATGTTAAAAAATGTATAAATTACTCATTCTTGACAAAAGACAAAAGAGCTGTGTGCGTGCGGCGCAGTCTTTCTCTCCCCTTTCCGCTGAGTGGGTCGTGTGCCCGCTCGCTGTGTGAAGCCCGTGTCCACGCTATTCTCCGACATGTACTCTAATCACTGCTGATAGACGGCCTTTTTTACAGTCGGGCTGTAAACGGGTTTGGGCTTTTAAAAAGCTGTCAATCAAAATGTACTTGTCGGGCTTGGGCCAAATTCTGTCGGGCTTGGTCCTTTTCGGGCCGAACTTTTAAGGCCCAATTACAGCTCTATGCTGCAGGGCCATTACACACAGCCGTCTACTGTGTTAACCTGGGTAAAAAATGGCAACCAGGCTGCTACAGAATAACCACACACACACACACACACACACACACACACACACACACACACACACACACACACACACACACACACACACACACGCATCAGAATGGCTGATTGTCGCCCGGCTACTCTTAATGTCAGGGTCGTGGGTTCGAGCCCCAAGTTGGAGTAGCTTGTGGTACTAGGTAGAGTGATCGCCCCCTGATCACAAGGTTGGCGGTTCAATCCCACATGTCAAAGTGTCCCTGAGCAAGTTGTTCAGTGCGTTTGTCTTGTTTTGGATGGTTTGATGCTGCCATAGGATTGTGTATGAAAACTCTTTCCTGGAAACTGTGAAGTATCTGCCTGACAACATTTAGAGGGACCGACTCTCTCCCTCATCCCACTCCCCTGGGCTCCCTCCACTCGTCTTCATCTCATCCCTCTCTCTTACCATCTTCATCAGGGCAGAATTCCTTCATCATCCAGTCGGAGACACGCCCGTTCACACTGGCTTGTACACGAAGCACGTAAATGCCCAGGTAGTACAGGTTGAACTTTGTAAGGTCACATGACCTATGTGACGTCTTCTCACATGCCGTTTCCCACACTGGACTCTTTCTCTTAGACTTTAGCTTGAACTTCCTGAGAGGACGAGAAACAAAACAAAATGTAGGGCATTAATCATCGTAACAGAAAATCTATCTTTAAATAGACATCCTTTATTTAAAAAAAAAAATAATGGTAAAAGAAATGGAACTGTTAGCCTGTAATGCTAACTCCTTTCTTGGTACAAATAAACCCCCCAAAAACTGTTCTAATAATCTGTATTTATGTCTGAAACATCGCACAAGAGAAAGATATCTCATTTGTTAATCACACCTAAACAAATTTTGTAATTTTACATGCCAATCAAAATAAAATATGATCCATCATCTACACTGCAGTAGTACCTGCTTCATTTTGTTATGCTCAACTCCCCAGGCATGACACTGCTGTTTATTACACAACCTTTATCTCCTTGAGTTGTTAAAGATTTTCATTTGTTTCCTGTAGTTGGTTTGGATTACATTAGGACTCCTTACGAACCACATCGCACAAGTTTGTCACAACAAACTTGCTGCTCGGCCTCAGTGTCTCTGGTTTCTCTTCCTCATGTATGATCATGTGTCTGTAAAAGTGAGACTTACGCCACATATTGTGTGGTGAAGTTGACAGCGTGTCCCTCTGCAAAACTCTGGTCCCAATCCCAGCTCAGGGTGTAGTTGGTGTTCAGGGTGATCAGGGTCAGGTTCTCCGGTGGGGCCAGCTCTGCTGCGACTGAAACAAGCAAGGGTTAGATCTGGCATGACCACACAGCCTACGCTGCAGATGTTGTTACAACAACATGGACTGATTCAATCAGGGTCCAAAATTAGCACCATTAACCAGCCAAATGCCAAAGTGACTAGTAGATCTGCTTCACTCATCAGCCAAAAACAATAGTTATCTATTGAGTGGCTGGTAAAATCTGAACACTCACTCGCCATTTGGTTGGTTGACAAAAAAGTTCATTTTTGGACCCTGGATTCAATACAATAAATACTATTTTAATAAAGAATAACATCACTATCTGCTGTGATTAACAATTATTTTCCTTATCGATTACTTTGCTGATTATTTAACCCAAGTGTACTCAATTTATTATCCTATATGATAAAGAAAAGCATTTCATTCTCACATTCAATATTCAGTGTTTTAAGATTCAATACTTTATTGCCATACAGATTAGTTGCTAGGAGTTTGCCTCAGTGTGCTCATGACAGCTCAACAGACAACCACAGCAAAACAGTAAAGACACATAGTAAGAAATAAACACTTAATACATAACCCTAACCGCATAAAACATTACATACATCCAGGGATGAAAGATACAGTACAGAATAAAGTATCAGGTGCTATTAAATACAGTATTAGTTAGTGCAAGCTAGTGCTGGTGCAGAATGCTTCAAAAATAAAGGCATTAATCTATATTATTCTTGTTGTCAAGAAATCCCATCTCAATACTTTCTGACTTCCCTACTTTTCCGTGCCACTCAACCTCAAGCCTGCTGGTTCTTCCTGAAGACCTAAATCTATACAATTAATCACAGATATATAGTTTCATTTTTTTTTAAAGGCACAATCATTTCTTAAAACAGCTGGTCACTGTAGTTTTTAGCAAACATTATTAAAACAGTAGGGATTTGGTGTTGGATTAATTCAGGTTTGGTGCTCCAGTAAGTATTTCTGTTTCCTAGGAGCACTACAGGCCTTAGACACTTAGGAATGACATTTCGGATACTTTGGTGTCAAAGTGTTAAGAGTTACTGACCCCAGTGTGAAGCGTAGTTGGTGACCAGTCAAGCATGAGGTTGTTGATGTTCAAAAAGCATATAGATTATAGTTTTACTCAAAGAGTTCAATTTTTAATGACATTAAGTGTTGTTTAATGGATTCACAATGCCCTTTATGAATCAACTATAACATTTGTAATTGAGTCTGCCTGCTATCTAAACAGCTGTTTCCATAATAATAAAGAGCGGCTATGTATAAGACTAATACATTATAATGGTAACGTTAGCAGCCTAACGTTGAGTGTGGGTGTTTAGCTAGTCTATGGTTTTTAGCGAGCGTTAGCTTGGGAGAAGTTCGGACTTTCATTTCTCACAGACACCCACACACAGACTATTGCCTCACAACTAGCACCGAGAGGTAACCTTAGGTTAGCTAAAAACCAAACTCCAACTGTTAAGGATAACTAATTACCTTGTACGACGACTAGAACGAACAGGACTCTGAAAAACATCATAACAGAGTCATTTCACAGCGTCCCCGAACACGTTTGTCACCACAGCAGTGTATCTGTCTGTTGAACAATAAGACGACATTTCCCAGAAACCTGGAATTGACCATAGACAGTATCATGGATGTATTAAGAGAACGACAGTATATACAATTGACGACAGTCTGTGAAGTTCCTTGTTTTTTTCTTCCTGAAACGCCCCTTAACGAAAACAGGGGCGATTCCAGGATTTATAAAGTGGGGTGGCCCAATAATCAGTCAGGGGGGGCCCAGAGGATTTTATCAGAATACAGCATAGAAAATCTGCTTAGAAATATAGTAAATTATGGATAGGATAGAATATCAATTAAATTTTGCTTAATAAAACACATCACATTCATTATTAATTTAACTTGTTTTTTTTTTCTTCAACAAATTGTATATCAAAATACAATACACATTTTCAATGGGCTCTTTGTCACGTTTGTGAGTGCTGTGTATATGTTCTGTTTCCTGTCTTATTTTGAAGTCTGTCTTTTCTCCCTAGTCTTGTCTGGTTTTACTTCCTGTCTTGTGTTTTCCCGCTCTTGTGACTGCCTGATGTTGTTCACCTGTTTCCCAGCCCTTGTGTCACCTGCCTCTCGTTACCTCGTTTACCCTCTATATTTATTTACCCCGCCTTCGCGTTGCCTGTCTTCAGCACAGCGGACCCGTCGGCTGTCTTCAGTCCAGCTAATCCTTCACCTGCTCGGCCTGCCTGGGCTCCAGAGGGATGCTGCCTTGGCCGCCGGCCTCCAGAGGGATGCTGCCTTGGCCGCCGGCCTCCAGAGGGATATCGCCTTCGCCGCCGGCCTCCAGAGGGATATCGCCTTCGCCACCGGCCGCCTCAGAGCCTTCGACGTCCTGTTCGGCCTCCAGAGGAATGCCGCCTTCGCCGCCAACCTCCAGAGGAATATCGCCTTCAACGTTGGCCGCCTCAGAGCCCTCGACGTCCTGTTCGGCCTCCAGAGGGACGCCGTCTTCGCCGACCTGCTCGCCCTCCAGAGGGACACCGCCTTCAACCTGCTCGCCCTTCAGAGGGACTTCGCCGACCTGCTCGGCCTCCTGAGTGTCCTCGACGTTCGGTTCGGCTGCCAGAGAGGTTCAGTCCTCGCTGCCGGCCTCCAGAGAATCTTCACGGTCCTGTCCGCCCTCCAGAATGTCTTCGCCATCCTGTTCAGCCTCCTGAGAGGTTTCGCCTTTGCCACTGCCAGTTGCCCCAGTAACCGAGTCTCGCTCCTGTTTTTATTTGCCCTTTCTGGGCTCTTTGCCTCTCTGTGGACAGTTGTGGACATTTTTTGTTTTTGGGCCGTCTGGGAGCTGTCCCTTAAGAGGGGGGTTCTGTCACGTTTGTGAGTGTTTTGTATATGTTCTGTTTCCTGTCTTATTTTGAAGTCTGGTTTTACTTCCTGTCTTGTGTTTTCCCGCTCTTGTGACTGCCTGATGTTGTTCACCTGTTTCCCAGCCCTTGTGTCACCTGCCTCTTGTTACCTTGTTTACCCTCTGTATTTAGTCTTTGTTTCCAGTGTCTCTTGTCAGATTATTTTTGCTGTGCGTTCTGTTCTGTTTGAGTTCCCTGTTGTGGATTTCCTTGTTTTCTGGATTACTGCTCCCAGTAAGTGTTGCCTGTCAATAATAAAACTCTTTAAACTGCATTTGGGTCCCAACCTTGCCTACCTTCACACCAGCGTGACACTCTTAAGGCGAAAATGTGGATATGTGGAAACATTAAATTGGTCATGTGACAAAGTACACAGTTGCCATACAACGTGTGTAAAGTAAATATCCATTTACCAAATGGAAAGGCAGCGATTGGCAGAACAGGCAGCAAAGTGACATTACTCTGATCCAATGGAAATCAAATTTGTCAGATTGACAACACTCTAGTCCAATGGATTGGGGGGGCACCAGGGGGGGCTAATCATATTTCAGGTGCCACCCCAAGCCCCCCCTCTAGACCCGCCCCTGAAAGGAAACATGACCTACAGTATATTACACACCAATAATATTAATAATAAAATAGTATTAAAGGGGTGATGAGTGATTTATATAGGGTATTTTACACTGTTCCTTAAGGTCTCCTAATAGGGTATGTAACATTGGTTGGGCTGAAAATTGCCCGAATGCTATTTTATTAGGTCCTTAACTAATATGGCTCTATTTGGAACAAGAGCTTTTCTTCCAAATATGGTACGCTCATAAATATTTAGATGAGCTGCGCGCTGATTAGTTTGAGCGAACCACATAGAAACACATTGGAGACGAGACAGCAGGTCTCATATTTCAGACACTGCAAAGTTATACATTGTTTGTCGGGCTATTTCGTCATTAAATTCACTTCTGAGACTTTTTTTAAGCGAGAAATCAACTATATAAAGCTCATATGGGCCGTTTTACGAAAATTGATGGCTAATTGCAAATTTGGTAAGACGTGTCGGACTTTAGGAGCTCCACACAGTCTGACGAGAAAGCGGCAACCTCCATACCCAGTGCAAGTCACCGTTTCACGGTTACTGGACGACCGGGGCTGCAAGCTAGGCTATGTGTCCCATTTAATCCTATGGGAAAAGATCGTTGCTACACTTTCGGCATAACTTTCGTATATTTACAGTTTGAATTTCGTCATGCCGCTTACATAACATATACCCCAAGGTCTTATAAAGCTAACAATTGTATCAGATTTCAATTTAATGAATTTTTGTGAACATTAGGGGTTTCGTTAGCTGCGACTATCCCTCCAATCCTATGTGTACAGGTTGCGGCTAGTTAGCTTCATTTTCGGCGTAATTCAAGTATATTTACAGTTTGAATTTCGTCACGCCACTTACATAACATATACCCCAAGGTCTTATAAAGCTAACAATGGTGTTCGATTTCAATTTAATTAATTTTTGTGAGCATTAGGGGTTTCATTAGCTGCGACTGTCCCTTCAATCCTATGGGTAAAGCACCGGCCGCTGTCACGTAGCCTGCTGAGCTCCTGCTGAACTGTGACACACAGTCGGACAAAATTTGCAATTAGCCATCAATTTTCGTAAAACGGTCCATATTTGACCTCTACATAGTTGATTTCTTGCATAAAAAAGTCTCAGAAGTGAATTTAGTGGTAAAACAGCAGATTAACAATGTATACAATTTCTGAGATCGTGACAAAGATCGAGACAAGAGCCAAATGAGGAGGAGCCGCCGAGTTGATGTCAACTAAGCGGCTCGTTGAGATTTACATATGACATATGTTTTTATATCTATGGCTATGACTGGCCATAGGGCCTATGGTTAGCAACAACTAGGCTGTGGCATTTAAACCATGTTCAATTGGTAATAATGGGTCGAATGTGTGCCAAGACGATATTCCCCACACTTTACACCAGCAGCAGCAGCAGCAGCCTGGACAATAAGGCAGTGTATTCATGGATTCATGTTATTTATACCAAATTCTGCTCCTGACATCTACATGTGGTAGCAGAAATTGAGATTTGATCACCCACTGTGGTCTGCTGTTGACGCCCATCTGCTTCATGGTTCCACATGTTGCTCTTGAGTTAACGTCTGGCTGTCACCTTTTCTGTCAGATTCTCCTCTGACGTCTCTCATTAACAAGGTGTTCTCACCAACAGCACTGCTGCTCACTGGATGGGTTTTAGTGTTTGCGCCATTCTCTGTAAATTCTAGAGACTGTTGTGGTGAAACAACCTGGAGATCAGCAGTGTGTGAGATACTCAAACCACCCTGTCTGGCACACAGTCATAGTCCCACATTTCTGGTCTGAACAAAACTCAACATCTTAATAATAATGCATTGTATTCTTATAACACTTCTTTACAACACTCAAAGACACTTTACAGAGTATTTTAAAAGAAATCCACATATTGAAAATATCCACACATTTGGTGCACTGCAGTCGCAGATGTGTTTGGGGAGAAAGTTCCAGAGGGAGAGGGCAGCTAAAGAAAAGTCTAGAACTGGTGATGTTTAAAATGCACCAATACAAATTCTCAAGCACATCAAGCATTTTAAGATTAGTCTCTGCTGCAGATACATATGCTATGCAACCGTAATCTAGTAATCGAGTTTAACACGTTATTTATGAATACGTCTGACTGTGCCCACTGAAAAGGTTAAAAACGATCAGACTAAACCAAAAAATATGCAGACTATCACACACACACACACACACACACACACACACACACACACACACACACACACACACACACACACACACACACACACAGCTACAGTTGAAAAAAACTGTGTGGCTTCCCAGATCCTAATTAGTGGGAATGCTGTTCAGCAGCATTCCAACTATTGTTATTCTGTTCTTTCTTTATTCTTATTCCCTCTTCCGTACATTTTTTGGCTCTCTGTAACTTCTGCATACATTCAGCTATTAAAACCATTCAACTTTTAAAATGTTCAGCTCTTTCAGCTAATGATGGGACTTCTTCAACTTTTTTTCTACTATTTATACTTTTTAAAATATTCAGCTTTTTATGACTTTTTTTTAACATTGAAGTCAATGAGAACATGCTTCAAATCCTTAAAATCTTCTTCCGCTCCCAAAATTTTCAGCTCCTTCATACTTTCACCTACAGACGCCAAACAAACTTTAAAATGTTCACAAAATATTCAGTTATCCGGCTCTATCTTTTCAGTTTGATATCTTTTACAGTTTTTGTAAAAAAGCTGTTTAAGTTTAGTGATCATTTCAGGATTTTTCTGTGTTTCTAGTGAGTGTGTATTGCGTCTGGCAGAGTGGATGATGTCATCGTTAGAGTGTAGCAGCTTAGGAAAAAAATCTTTGTCCCCTCTCTATAAATTGCTCTCACGCCCACAATATCTACTTGTCATACACAATTTATACATCAAAACGTAGGTATTTTTGTCTAGTTTCAGCCAATGTGCTCAGTTTTGCAATATGCCTTATACTGTTGGCTCGATGAGCTTCCAAATGACAAGAGTTCCACATCTCTGTCCATCCACTGCCCTGTTTAACATTCTTCACATTTCTGAGCGAAACGCAGAGCGAACCACTTTTTTAAATCGCTGATATGCCCACATTTTTAAGTTTATCAACATAAATTTTACATGAATACGTTCACAAAGGTCTTGTGGTGGTCACGATTACATCATTTCACCGATAGCCCTTATCATTTTAGCAGTCTGAGGCTTTATTTGAGAGCTTGCTCTGTGTCTTTGAATAGCTCCAGTGGGGCACAGCTGACAGTTTCAGCAGGTGACACGGTCGTTAACCTGATTAAAGATCAAAGAGATCTCATCACAGACTTCAAAGGGTGTTTATCAACATGGTCACAGGTCATTAGTAGCCATGACAACCCTTTCACAGACAGTCAACTTGAATACTACAGGCAGTAATATGAACATTAGTCTATATCTTGTGCGTTCCACTTCTGTCTGACTGTCTCTGTCTCTCTGTCTCTCTTTTTTTAGTGGGAATGCTGTTCAGCAGCATTCCAACTATTGTTGTTCCTGTCGGCCATTTTGTTTATTTTTAGTGGGAATGCTGTTCAGCAGCATTCCAACTATTGTTGTTCCTGTCGGCCATTTTGTTTATTTATTAGTGGGAATGCTGTTCAGCAGCATTCCAACTATTGTTGTTCCTGTCGGCCATTTTGTTTATTAGTGGGAATGCTGTTCAGCAGCATTCCAACTATTGTTGTTCCTGTCGGCCATTTTGTTTATTTATTAGTGGGAATGCTGTTCAGCAGCATTCCAACTATTGTTGTTCCTGTCGGCCATTTTGTTTATTTATTAGTGGGAATGCTGTTCAGCAGCATTCCAACTATTGTTGTTCCTGTCGGCCATTTTGTTTATTTATTAGTGGGAATGCTGTTCAGCAGCATTCCAACTATTGTTGTTCCTGTCGGCCATTTTGTTTATTTATTTTTAGTGGGAATGCTGTTCAGCAGCATTCCAACTATTGTTGTTCCTGTCGGCCATTTTGTTTATTAGTGGGAATGCTGTTCAGCAGCATTCCAACTATTGTTGTTCCTGTCGGCCATTTTGTTTATTTATTTTTCTTTTTATTCCCTCTTCCGTACGTTTTTTGGCTCTCTGTAACTTCTGCATACATTCAGCTATTAAAACCATTCAACTTTTAAAATGTTCAGCTCTTTCAGCTAATGATGGGACTTCTTCAACTTTTTTTCTGCTATTTATACTTTTTTAAATATTAAGCTTTTTATGACTTTTTTTTAACATTGAAGTGAATGAGAGCATGCTTCAAATCCTTCAAATCTTCTTCCGCTCCCAAAATTTTCAGCTCCTTCATACTTTCACCTACAGAAGCCAAACAAACTTTAAAATGTTCACAAAATATTCAGGTATTAGGCTATGGCTTTTCAGTTTGATATCTTTTACAGTTTTTGTGAAAAAGCTGTTTAAGTTTAGTGATCATTTCAGGATTTTTCTGCGTTTCTATGGAGTGTGTATTGCGGCTGTCAGAGTGGATGATGTCATCTTTAGAGTGCAGCAGCTTAGGAACAATATCTTTGTCCCCTCTCTATAAATTGCTCTAACGCCCACAATAGCTACTTGTCATACACAATTTATACATCAAAACGTAGGTATTTTTGTCTAGTTTCAGACAATGTGCTCACTTTTGCGATATGCCTTATACTTTTGGCTCGATGAGCTTCCAAATGACAACAGTTCCACATTTTCGTCCATCCACTGCCATATTAAAAGTCTTCCACATTTCCCAGCGAAACGCAGAGCGAACC